>NW_026652278.1:29522644-29798916 GCF_009828535.3 Hylobates moloch
CACACAGGCACCTGGACCTGCTTCTCCGGCCCCGTAGGCCCCTCCGCTCCTCCTCTCTGCCTCTCTTCCTGCCACCATCTCTTCTCTTTCTTGGACCCCACTTCTGTCCAAACCTCTTCTGTGTCCGACCTCCTCTCTGACAGGTGTTTCCATCTGCCTCCCCCTGCCTGATCTGAATCCGTCACATCCCTAGGTTCTGGGATCAGCATTGGGCTTCCTGGTCCCCCGGGGCCCCCTGGCTTGCCAGGAACCTCCTATGAGGAGCTCCTCTCCTTGCTGCGAGGTAAGGCCCAGCAGGGAACATCTGTCCAAGTGGTTGGGGAGGAAGCAGAGTCCCTTGGCCCAGGCCAGGACTGACTCCGTGCCCTCCCTTTGTGTCTCAGGGTCTGAATTCAGAGGCATCGTTGGACCCCCAGGTCCCCCGGGTCCACCAGGGATCCCAGGCAATGTGTGGTCCAGCATCAGCGTGGAGGACCTCTCGTCTTACTTACATAGTAGGGCACTGTGGAGTGGGATGGGGAGGGCAGGGGATGCAGCTGGGCCTTGGGGGCTCCCATGGGCTTTAGCAAGGGCAGTCCAAGTGCTCCTGGAGCCTGTACAGGGCTGGGTGCAGGGCCCTGGAGAGCGTCACATGTGCTGGCAACGGGCCTTCAGCCGTGGCAGGGACGGAGATGGGGAGCGATGGCTTTCCCAGGTGCAGCCCAGTGTGTGATTAGGGCCGACCTGGGGCTCCACCTCTCAGTGACTGGAGGGCTGAGTTGAATGAGGCTCAGAATTGGGAGTGGGAGAGTCTGACGGAACAGCCATTCCTGGATGATGTCAGGAAACAGCAGGCTCTGGCCTCCTGCTTTTCTCTCCTCCCATCACCTGGGAGGCCCAGCCTCATCCCCTCCTTTCAGGTGGGGCCCACAGCGCCCCGAGCACAGGCTGGGAATTCAGCTTCCTCCGCAGCCTACCCCGACCTTTCTTTCTCTTCTTTCTGCCCAGCTGCCGGCTTGTCATCCATCCCAGGCCCTCCAGGACCTCCTGGTCCCCCAGGGCCTCGAGGACCCCCAGGCGTCTCAGGAGCCCTGGCAACCTATGCAGCTGAAAACAGCGACAGCTTCCGGAGCGAGTTGATCAGCTACCTCACAAGTAGGTGCCCCGACGGTGATGCCCCACCAGGCACCCCGCAGGCCTTGCTTTTCCCTGTAAGTGGAGCAGGGAGGCACTTAAAGGGACAGGAAGGCCACACACGAGAGCCACTGGTGGGGTAAGCGTAAGCCCGGTTTCCTTCCACACCAAAATTCTCCCACTCGGGTACAAGAATCCTGTTAAGTTCACTTCTGGTCTCTCAGGGGCATTGACACCCTGGGAGAGACTCCCTAACTCCCAAGTCTTTCTCTCCACCAAGATCTGAGCTCTCACTCATGCAGCTTCTCACCCTGCAGGTCCTGATGTGCGCAGCTTCATTGTTGGCCCCCCAGGCCCTCCTGGGCCGCAGGGACCCCCTGGGGACAGCCGCCTCCTGTCCACGGATGCCTCCCACAGTCGGGGTAGCAGCTCCTCCTCACACAGCTCATCTGTCAGGCGGGGCAGCTCCTACAGCTCTTCCATGAGCACAGGAGGAGGTGGTGCAGGCTCCCTGGGGGCAGGTGGTGCCTTTGGTGCAGCTGCAGGAGATGGGGGCCCCTATGGCACTGACATCAGCCCAGGCGGAGGCTATGGGGCAGCAGCAGAAGGCGGCATGTATGGTGGCAACGGCGGACTATTCAGGGCTGACTTTGCTGGAGGTCTGGATTACAATGAGCTGGCTGTGAGGGTGTCAGAGAGCATGCAGCGTAAGTGGGGACATTTAGGCCTTGGTGCTGGGGGGAAGGAGCATGGGAGCATCTCCAGACTGGCTTTCTTGTTTGTGGAACCCCAGGCTGTGAAGACAGAATCAGGCAGGCAGGGGCTGGAGGGGACAGGCAGCCCCAGCCTAGCTCTCAGCCCACTCAGCTCAAGGAGCCCCAGCCCTGGGACCTGAGCTGTGGGGAACAGAGCACGCTGGGGGCTTTGTACTTTGCTTTCCCAACACCTAACTCGTTCTGGGTCCCAGATGAGTCATATGACCATGCTGGCTTTTCTGCTGGGGCCAAGAGAAAGATGTTGGCTAAGAGTCCTTTCCCTGTGCAGCTTAACAGCACAGTTACGCAGTCAACAAGCTTTTGATGCTGGCCCGCAGCAGGAAGAGACCCGTGCCAGTCACAGAGTGGAATACAAAGGAAGTTGGAGGGCTTCACCCTTGCTGCGGCTTGATCTAGTTCAACTGCTTTGGGAGTTTGACACTTGGAGGGCACTGTGCTCCTGCTGAAGAGGGTACTGGGCGATCCCTGCTTCCTGTGCCCAAGCTCTGGTGTTTTACAGGTCAGGGCCTACTGCAAGGGATGGCCTACACTGTCCAGGGCCCACCAGGCCGGCCTGGGCCGCAGGGGCCACCCGGCATCAGCAAGGTCTTCTCTGCCTACAGCAACGTGACTGCAGACCTCATGGACTTCTTCCGAAGTAAGGGCATCCAACTGCTTTCCCAGCACCTGCCTCACTGCATAGGTTCCCACGGGTCTGCTCCAGAGACACCAGTCTCATGAGAAACCTCCAGTTATTAACATTTGAGATGCTCAAAATTAGACAACTTCTATAAATTCTGAACTTTGTTTCCTCTTACATGTCCAAACTCCATCACTATCTCTCTGTGTTACTCTGAACAAATGACTTGATGTCTCAAGCTTCCAGGTGATCAAGACTCTAAGGCCAGTGTTTCCTTGCTTTTGCAGCTTATGGAGCCATTCAAGGACCCCCTGGGCAAAAAGGAGAGATGGGCACTCCAGGACCCAAAGGTAAGTGGTGGCAGAGAGTCAGTCCCTGGATCCTGTGTTAACACCCACCTCGTACTGAAAAGCAGCTCCTGTGCTGGTGCCACACCGGCTCTCTGTGCCCTCAGTCCCCAGACTCATGTATTACTTAGTTATGCCCCATTTATCCTTCCAGGTGACAGGGGCCCTGCTGGGCCACCAGGTCATCCTGGGCCACCTGGCCCTCGAGGGCACAAGGGAGAAAAAGGAGACAAAGGTAAGTGTTGACTGCTCCATGTTTTGCATGTTCTGGAGAGCTGCAAGGCTGACGCTCAGTAGAGAAGCAGGTGATTTGTTCCAGAGCAAGCCTGAGAAATTCAGGCAAATGCCAATTACTCCAGGCAGACACTGCCAAAAGCAGAATTTGCATAACAATCCCATTCACAGTGAGGAAGAAAAGGAGAGTGTCAAAGCAGGGAGGAAAAGGAGAACCAACCTGGTGTTGAAATGGGGCAAACAAGTTAAATAAATGTAGTCTTACAAAAGATTTCACCTTTGAAGCCATCTTTGCAGTAGTCACGGTTGCCATAATTACCCAAGCCAAGATCCCCACAGGCCACAAGACATGTTTTAACTTCCTACTGAACTTCTAACTTTCAGGTGACCAAGGCTATGCTGGGCGGAGAAGGAGAAGAAGTATCGCTGTCAAGCCATAAGCTAGCCATGGCAGGACAGCTCCTGGACCAGGTGTCATAATGCATGTGGCACTTAGGTCCAAGCTCTCCAGAGGGTGAAAGCTGGAGTCTGTCAATGTCCTACTGAGACAGCATAGCCAACCTAGCTAGCAACATTTGTTTTAGTCTGAACAATATATACTTATAGAATTCAGTCAAAGATACACAATCTGAAACAGCTTCATGGGGTGGACTCTAAGAGTAGTTGCAATGTTTTAGAATGAGACTTACTTCTCTGCTATCTAGATCTGAACTCCTTGGCTTCTTTACTTAGTTCAGGCCCCAGCCTAGGAAAGACAGTTACATAAAAGTTGGCTCTGAAGTCTTAGAGCTTTGCCTAAATATGAGCCCAGAAAAGGGAGGATGGGGGTGGGGTGCCTTCCTGGAGGTGACACTTGATGGGGGTGTGTTCTGGTTACTGCTCTAAGGCTGTGCCATCAGCTCCTTCCTCCCCTGTTCATTCTGCATTCTCTAGTCAGCTGGCTAAGAAGTGACTCTTGCAACTAAAAAAATTAAGAAATTCACTTCCCCTCCAGGAGGTGATAGGGTTTCTAATGGTTATATGTATATCACATTCCCATTTGCTTAGAAAGTCTGATTGCAGCTATGATTGTCCATAGGCCCATGCTAGAGTTCATGGATATGTTATACTGAACCAGGCCAGAGCAAACAGAAAAAGGATGAAGGGCAATGGACAAGGAAGGAATAAAGGGAGAAGGGGGAAAACAGAAAACCTGATGCTGGGGACACAGCATCAGCTCAAGACATCACCCTCCGTTCTGCACTCAGAAAATGGCACTTGGGGGACTGGGCGCAGTTGGTCTTTAACCACTTTTCAATGTCTAAAAACATTTGTTTGTGGTCTATAAGATGAAACATCATTTCAATTGTAAAATTTCCCATTAAAGTTTTTTTTTCTTTTTTAATATCATGTTTAATGTGATTCATCTGACCAAAGAAAGATTAAAAAATAGTCTGGGTTAACTGGGTCTGACTCTAACACTGTTTATTACAAACACAAGAAAACAAAAGTGGTTGTATTTTGGGGCACAGCTTCTGGTATTTCATTCAATCCCTGAGGTCTTTAAAGGCAAATCTTTAGATACTTGCAACTAGGAACTCAATCTGGGGATTTTACAAAGCATATGAAAGTTTTCCCTAAGCACAAGTTATTTGAAATAAACATGCAACAAATGAGCAAGAAGATTCCTTGCAATTAGGTAGTGCTTTATCCTGGGGCAATGGAATTATGATTGTAGGGCAAGTAATATGTGGAATATAGAAACTTCTATTAAAGAAAAATGTACAAATCTCAAATGCCCCAAAGAAATGCACAGTAAAATCAGACACTCCAATTCAGAAGAGACTATACTTAGCCACTGTGAATTTTTTACAAGTTGTGACTCTCAAATTGCTGGATAATTAAAAATGGGATTAAATTACATCTACTTCTACACCACTACTCTTCTAAAAAGACTATTTATTTTCCATAAGGTCTCTGCTGAGTATCTCATATTATCCCAGAAAACACACTCCACTTGTTTCCTCTATATCAACCACTAACGGCAACAACCAGTCAAGCACTACACACTCTACGTGGTCTTTCAGCCTCTTTTATTATATCCTGATAATTGCCTGCTATGAATTAACGAGAATTTTTTTAAAATGAGGCTGGGTGCGGTGGCTCATGCCTGTAATCCCAGAATTTCGGGAGGCCAAGGTAGACAGATTGCTTAGGCCCAGGAGTTCGAGACCAGCCTGAGCAACATGGCAAAACCCCATCTCTACTAAAAATACAAAAAAACTAGCCGACATGGTTGGCAGGCACCTGTGATCCCAGCTACTTGGGAGGCTGAGGCTGAAGAATCACTTGAACCCGGGAGGTGAAGGTTGCGGTGAGCCGAGAACGCGCCACTGCCCTCCAGCCGGCGAGACTCCATCTCAAATAATAAAATAAAACAAAAATAAAATAAAAATTAGTTCATACAGCCTCCAGATTTCAAACAACTTGAGTTTTACTGTCTAATGAAAACTATTGTGTATAATAAAGGAATTGTGCCTTTCAAATAATTTTTTTTCAAAAGAATTCATTAGTTTTACCCAAAGGCTGAATTTTTTACTTTTTAATTGTAGCTTTTACACTTATTAAAAGTAACTTCCAAAAAAAGGGGGGGAAGATGTTTTGACCCTTTTAAAAAAAGTAGCTTTAGGGGTTCAAGTATTATATCCCCTTTAATAGTGATCCTTATCTTGATTAATCAAGACATAGGAGTTTTTCCCTTGTTACTAGATTTACCTAAGATACCCAAAGTCTCATCGAGTTTTATGCTCAAGTAAAATAGGGTACAAGTCCAAACTTACTACCTTCTCTGGACAAAACTCAGAAAGAGGATGGGCAGATATGAGGTTATGTCCTCAGCTGGATGGCAATGGATGTGAGCCTCTTTTGTTTCATTTTTTTTTTTTAAGTCAAGAATGAGCTCAATAGTGCACAACGCTCCCAGATTAGAAAATGACGCTCCATGCCTCCCTCCAGCTGGACACGTGCCAGTGATGCTGCCCAGCGTCTACTGAATCTTGCATGAACATTATCAATGACGAAGAGACTATTTTTGCAGAAGTGAGGTCATATGATTTGTGAAATGCTTGGTGAGAAAAATCATCCATCCCAAGGGGGAAAGAAATTAAAAACATACACATACACACATAGGGTGATAGAAATATTTTAAGCACCTCCCAAAGGAGGGGTGTGCATGCTGAAAGACAACCCCCAGCAAGTTACCACTAAAAACTACATTTGAGTGTGTGTGTGTGTTTGCGTGTGTGCTGTGGACTACAGACAGCTAGGAATACTAACTCTGGAAGGGTCAGAAGACCTGGGGGGACTGCAAGATTTACAATGTAACTAGGACCAACAACTGCAAAGTGTTCTCAGGCAGGACACTCCAGTTTCAAAGATTCTCAATAAAAGACTGCTTCTCAAAACTGATTAAGAAATAACTTTATTTTTCATGTGTCAATCCCATGATTGAAAAGACATGTTGCACCCAAGTAGATAAGAGGCATAATCTGAAACAAAATTCTTTCTGAAAATTTAGCTTATCAACTCATTACACCGCAAACCAGAGAAGGAGCACAAAAAGCTGCAGCCCACATTGAAACCTGGCAAACACTCTCCGCCAAAATTAGTAGCAGGAATGTTAAAGCTTTATCAAAAACATGTCAGCAACGGAATAGCAACAATACAGCCATTAACTGTTGTGCCTTCAACTTAAGCATTTAAAGAATCACCCCATTTCTTATAAAAATCATTTCTCAGAAAAGAATTGTTAATCAAAAGACTATTAGAACTGGAACTCTCTTCTTTCACTTCAGTTCTAGATTTTCTTTAATCAACAATATCTCTAGTTAATACTTGGACAGAATTTGGCTTCTCAGAAGCGGTCTTTGTCATTTAAGCACAGTGTGGAATGGGAAAAAGTGTGTAGTTACAAGGAAACGAGAAGAGTACAAAAAAATAGTCACTTCTGAAACTCGCTGATGCTCAAGAAATCAGAGACCCTTCATTAAGGTGGGTCTCATATGCCTGAGAGCTTTGTGCTTGAGGAAGTATGACTTAGAGGTAGCTCTGGTTCTGGTAATTTATATCTAATTATAATTTGCTGTATCCTGTCACAAGAGAGTTCTAATATTTTCAGCAAAGTAAAAGCATTCAACATTTTTTCCTTACCCACCCTATAGCTTCCCCATAGAAAAAGATAAGAAAAAGCTTAATGTGATTCCACATAGAAGAGCAGCTAATTCAGCGATTCACACTGTATGGTTGTTAACAGGACTAGGAAAGGCAGCCTGGTGCCCCAAGCTGTAGGAGCTGGATCTGCAGAAGTATGCAGGCCTGCTGTGTTCACAGCACTCAGGGAAAGAGGGGAGGAGGTGGCTGATGAGGGTGCACGTTCGGAGAAGTTTTCATGTGTTTCATGGCATATTCTGCCACAGCAACAGAACAACCAAATCAGGAGTAGATTTGACTGTACTCTTCGATTTCAAAGAAGTCTGCGCCCCTCGCGCACTCGCCACCTACACTTCATGCAGGAAAGATAGATCACTATCATCTATTTGAATACAGGGCCTCAGAAGAGGTGGGCTGGTATGGGTACAAATAGCATATTTTATAACAAAACACTTTTTGAAAAGATTTATATAACTTTAAGTATTAAAATGAATGCTTTACCTCTACATACGTATCACTGTACAGTCTTGCACCCATACGATTATGGTCATATTTGAAAGCGAACTCAAGCACAAACACTGAATCCAAAAGGCAGTTTTAAGGGAGATCCAACCTTACCCACAGCGTCAGCCATTCCACTCTGAGCCTCTCTCCTTGAGTCAATACTCTGAATGTCAAGTTGAAAGGAACAGAAAGAATCAAATATTCAGACCAAATTAATCAGGCACCACACACTGTTTAGCACACAGGGTATCAATTAAATGATACTAGAAAAAAAAATGTCTACTGCCTGAGGTATTCATTTCTTAAAAGTCAATAAACTGAAAATTTCAAAGGAGAAAGTGGTATGAAAACGTTCCTTCCCAATCCCTCTTCAAATAAATCATTAAATACACTGGGCAACATTATACTGTCATTTTTATCATAACAATATAAACAATTTTTATCATCATCCTGAATATTACTTTATAAAGATATATATTTTAAAAGGCTTTCAAAACATTTTTCAACCCAGCATTTGAGAATAAAGCATTAAGAGTTTTGTATACAGTAACACGTTCATGTGATAAGTGTATGAATTTACAACTATACATAATATATATATATGTATATATATTTATATAAAAAACAAACTTGGCCAGAAGTTAAGGCTACCTACAAAGTTGTCCAAGTAAATTATGCTTGTCAAAACAATTATAAAATTAAAATCACACATGCATTTTTAAATCATCTAAATCACTGACAAACAAGGTTCAGCATCCAAAGTTTTCAAATTAACTGCAAGAAAGTGCTACAGACATTTACATTTTCTAAATATGAATCAGTGTTCCCACAAAGTTACATTTAAATTTTTCACCAGCCTCAGAAGTAATATAACTGAAAACAAACTTTCACAATTTGGTACCTAGCACTCTTAAGAGAGAATAGGTTGAAAATGGCAGGCAGCAAGCATCATTCACAAATGTGCTGTCTCACACAGCAAAGTACAGTTTATAATACTGTCTGACCTGACACGTGGTTGAAATTCTAAGCCTCATAAGGGACTAGGAATGAACATTTCATTAATAATTACACACATCAGCAACCACATAATAAAGGCTTCAGGCTTTTCCCACTCAAATCAAAGTGAATGATTTAAACATGGAATAAAATAAAACCAAGACATAAGTAGCCTCATTTCAAAATAAGGAAAAGTAATTTCTGACATGTGCCTAAATATTTAATTTAAACTTTTAAAAAAGTATTCTGAACAAATGCCTCTTTTAAGATTAATTTCCGAAGATATACTTATAAATATAACTCACAGCCTGCAGGCCTCTGACAGAGTTTTAAACAGAATTAGCTAAGATGGAGAGAAATCATTTAACCAGCTCAGGTATTATTTTAGAAAATAAACACAGATAGCTAAACCTACATTGCTTAAATTTCATGAGTTTTATACTTCCAATTTGCAGTCTAAAAGCTACCTCTTTTTTTCATCTTTCCAAACTTTGTACATATATTTTAGGATGAAAATTTCTATCAAATGGCAAGAGAAGCAAAAATTCCAAAACAATCATGTTTAATTCTAAAGATGTTTTTGTCCCTGTTGATCAAAAAGAAAATCCTACTTATGACTTGACTGAAATTTAGTGTTTTAGGCACTATCTTAAGAAAATTAGCACCCTCAATTATTAGCTCATGCCTAAAGAGGTAATCTGTTTTGACAAATCACTGAAATAATTTTTCTTTTTTAAAAGAGGTTGAGGCTGAGGCCGGAGAATGGCGTGAACCCGGGTGGCGGAGCTTGCAGTGAGCCAAGATAGCGCCACTGCAGTCCGGCCTGGGCGAAAGAGTGAGACTCCGTCTCAAAAAAAAAAAAAAAAATAGAGGTTGTTCCTATTTAAAGAAAAAAAATATTCATTTACTGAGTCAATAGCATATTTGAGCAAATCATAGCTTTTTTATGAGAGCTGATCCACCAAAAGAAAATTATCCCAACTCTCTACAGCAGAGCTTCAACTACAGAATTTAGGCATCATTGAGAAGTTACGTCAGGTAAGAAGAATTTATTAATACTTAGTGATGTAACAGTTTTTCTTAAATAACTTTAAACATTATTTCTCCAACAGTTTTCAGGTAGCAGTGTCTAAAGAACATAATTTTTAAGATGAATATACACAGTCACCTTAGTCACCAAGATGCTACTTTGCCAACATGGCCTAGCATCTGTCTTAGTTCGTTTTGCCTTCATCTTTGCTTAAAAACAAAACAAAACAAAACAAAAACAAAAAAAGAAAACACCTAGAAGGTGAGGCAGGTGATTGTCTTCGTGAGCTATCTGACAGACTGTGGCAGAAGATGAGAACAGAATGACATACTGAAAGAGCCAAACCCACGCACAGAATGCTTCCCAGTGTTATGATCCGGTGGAATGCAAGCTGGGAATAGGATAAAATTTGGAAATCCGGCTCTGTGTTGATGGGTTAAGGCATTCAGACTCCCCAGTCATTTTAAAGAATACTTCCTGTTCCTGTAGTTTCCTGGCAAACTCTTCTTCCAGTGTCTTAAAAAGAAAGGGAAAAAGAAATTGTTGTGGGCTGGTATTATATATAGAATTTATGCTGACAGCCAAGATAAAACTACTTGTCCAAAACACTTTCTTTGTATATAATCCTCAAGAAGACACGCCTGCTCAATTTTTTAAGATCATAAGCTTTGCACAGCCCTATGTGCAAGTCCAGCTCAGCCACATACATGGACAACTTCGGTCCATTACTTACCTTCCCTATATTAGAGAACCATTTAATTCCTCAATTCCTCTGCTGTAAAAATAGGGATAATTTGCTATGTGAAGTCTAAATGTGATAATGATGTACTTACACATACTATGCACTCTAATATATGGTACCTATTATTAACTATTATCTGTTTCTCCCACATGGCACTTACCGCTGCCTACTTGTTATTTTAGTTACGATGCGCCTGTCTTTTCTTTCACACTAGACTATAATATAAGCTGTTTAAAAGTACAACCTAAACCAGAATCATTTTTACCCCCATAATACAGAGCAAAAATAAGTGCTTGAGAAATGTAAGAGGCACCGTTGTGATGTGAATGTCTGTGCCCCCCAAATCCATATAAAACCTAATCCTAATGTGCGGGTACTATGCATAGAAGGTGGGACCTCTGAGAGGGGATGAGGTCATGAGGTGGAGCCCTCCAAATGGGATGAATGCCTTCATGAGGGGCTAAAGAGAGTTGTTATTCCGCCATGTGAGGACACAGTGAGAAGTCGGCAGTCTGTAACCCAAATGAGGGCCCTCACCAAAGCGTGACCGTGTTGGCACCCTGGTCTCAGACTCCCCAGCCTCCAGTTTATGGCATCTTGTTACAGGTATCAATGACTTTGTGGAGAAGTGATTCAGGGATAAGTGGTACTGTAGAGGTACAAAGCATAGGAAAAGAAGGAAGGATATAGGAGGGGTTCTCAAAAGAGGTGAAACATGAGCTTAGTGCTGAAGGAAAGATAAGAATTTGATAGGCAGTATGGGGAAGGCATGCCAGAAACAGAACCGAAACACAGCACAAAGGCAGGAAGCTGAGGAGCTGGTATGAGGAGTGGCCACTACACCCAAGGCTGGAACATGAACTGGGAACAAAGTGGCTAGTGGGAGAGGAAGCTAGAAAGGGTGACTGTGACTCAGGTGTGGCACTATGAAGGCTTCGCAGTCAAATTGAGGCATTAATTTACATTTTACTCTGATGGAACTGAAGATTTCTCAACATCACTATGACAGTGTCAAGAGATGTTCTTGAGGATAAATCCTCCAGTGATGGCAGGCGAGTGGGAAGAAAGGAAAGGGAACTAGAAACTAGAAGGCCCATTAGGACATTCCTGAACAATTTAAACAAGCACCAGGTTAGCAGCGAGAAAGAAAGGAGACACGTTATGAAAAAGAGTCCAAATTAATTGGCATCTGATTGAATGTAGGGTGTGACAGAAATGAAAAATAACTCTGGTTTCTAGCATAGATATCAGTTAAGAGAACAGGAATGCAGAAAAGAACATCTGATGGTGAGTGGGCTGCAGTGAGCGGGGAAAGGTGAGATGGAGATGAAGGAACATCTGGTGGTGAGTGGGCTGCAGTGAGTGGGGAAAGGTGAGATGGAGATGAAGGAACATCTGGCGGTGAGTGGGCTGCAGTGAGTGGGGAAAGGTGAGATGGAGATGAAGGAACATCTGGCGGTGAGTGGGCTGCAGTGAGTGGGGAAAGGTGAGATGGAGATGAAGGAAAAGGATGCTGAGTTTGGTTTTCTCTCTACTGAGTTTATACTCTTTAGTCAGCACTGAACAGGTATGTAGTCATCTATACAATGTGCCAGGAACTGTTCTAGAAACTGGGTACATATCAATAAATGAAGCGATCATGGCACGCTTTTAAGGAGTTTATATTCTCACTCACCAGACGCGACAATAAACAAATGTGTCTGGTGGCGATGAATTGTTACAAAGAAAAACAAAGAAAGGAGAGCAGATACAGAACGTTTGGGGTTCAGTATAGGTGCTACTGAGATACAGTGACCAAAAAAAGGAACCACAAGGCCTAGGTGAAATGAGGAGGAGCAGAACACTCAGATGGAAAATGGGCACTTAGTGCTCAAACTGATAATAAAAACAAGAAACAATAATAGCAATAGCAATCATTCACTGAACCATTACTATAGCTCAGGTACTAGATAACTGCTATATAAACAACACCAAATAGATAGGTAGTATCACTCTCATTTTACAAATTAGGAAAACTAGGCCTAGAAATGGTAAGTGAGAAAATTAATCAGTAAGTGTCAGTACTGAGATCTGAACCCACATCTGTATGACTTTACAATTCGTGCTCTATACAACCGCTACCATTTAAGTTTTGGAGTTGTCTATATGCAACAGTTGAAGCCATAACTAGCGATAAAATCATCAAGGTAAAGACTGTTCTTTACTAAAGGGGCAAAACTGAGAAATGTCTACATTTCAGGAGACAAAAGGGGATAAAGAACACAGAGAATGAGCAGGGCTGTGTCACAAAAGCCAGGTGAGAGGAGAATTTTAAGAAACAAGACTTTTAAGGAGAACAGTTAGATAAGGCCATAGGATTTGATTATTAGCAACTCACTTGTGACCACTGTCAACAAGTTCAACTAGGGTGTTTGAAGCAGATGCTAGGCTGCAAGTAGATAAAGGAAATTTTTCACCATTTACAATTCTGTACCTTTTGAATTCTATACTACGTGAATACATTATCTATTCAAAAAATTTAACAATAAATAAAATTTAAATTAAAAAAACCACATTATGGGCCGGGCATGGTGGCTCACGCCTGTAATCCCAGCACTTTGAGAGGCCCAAGCAGGTGAATCACCTAAGGTTAGGAGCTCGAGACCAGCCTGACCAACATGGCGAAGCCCCGTCTCTACTGAAAACACAAAAATTAGCCAGGTGTGGTGGTGGATGCCTGTAATCCCAGCTACCTGGGGGACTGAGGCAGAGGAATTGCTTGAACCCAGGAGGCGGAGGTTGCAGTGAGCCGAGATCACGCCACTGCACTCCAGCCTGGGAGACAGAGTGAGACTCCGTCTAAACAAACAAACAAAAAGCCACACTATGAACTCACTTAGTCATTTCACTTCCTTTGGCACATAGCTAAATACATATTTCCTTGATTGACTGATTGGATGGATGGAAGAAAGGAATGGTAGAAATGTATAGTAGGCAGGAAGCCCCCGCAAAACAAAGGTTTAAGTTTGAGTAGCCAAGGGTCAGAGGTCATATAGTGATAGCAAAAACTCTAGGTGAGATGGTTAGCCAGTAAGACCAGGTGAATAGGGTGTCAAGTACAAACAAGGGAAAGGGATGAGACAGGGAAGACACCATCCCTATTTTACCAGATTTCAAGTTTATATAGAATACCAGGGCCTTTTAATATGGCTCCAGTTGACCTGTTCAGACTCAGCTGTCATCGCTTCCTTCCTTCCTTTTCTTCCTCCCTAATGACTACACACTGGCACACACCCCCTCTTATAGTCCAATGTCAGAGAACGATCTACAATTCTCTGTACACTTCCTTTTCACTCATTCTCTTCTCTCTACTCAGATCATCCCATTCCGCTCCAATCAGCCCATCCGCTTAGCAAGTTCTTACTCATCTTTCAAGACTCACTTGGTTTGCAAGGCATCTCCTCTTGAAGACCTTCCCTGACTTACCCAGGCAGATTAAAGCTCTCCTCCTCCTCTGCTTACAAAATCTGTTCCTTTCTCTTGTATCCTGTACTCACCTCCTTCAGAGCAATGACCCTACCAATTCATAACTGCTTGTCACTAGATTCCACACCTTCTGGGGACAGAAATTTTGTCTTTTCATCTCTATGTTTCCTGCCCCTGACACTGTACCTGACACACAGTAGGTAAAGAGCCAATAGCTGGGTAGACGGACAAGTATCCACATATCATTTTAATTAAAGCTTTTAAAATTACCTTTTTCCTAGGTCTCAATTTCTCTCTCCACTCCTTTAATTCTTGGCTATGTTCCTCATCTAACTCCTTCAGTTTCTGAGTCTCATGCTCAACCAACAAGTGGCATTTTTCATTCTGAAAATAAAGTTGGGATTTAAAAAAATTTCAGATCAACTAAGCAATTTTTCACAAATACAATTATCTTCCATGATAATAAATTACTCATCAAATATCATGCTATTACTGAGATTCAAGTTTTCCTCTATAAAAACCAAGGGCCATGAATTAGGAAATGAATCATAGCTTCATTTTTACGAGTTTAGAAGCTAGAACTATTACATACAATATAAAAAGAACTTAAAAAGAACTAGCTTGAGCTTTTGTTTTTCCTTTCTAAGAAGATTTGCTCATAAAACTGACACTTCAGAAGGCAGCTTGCATACATTTTACCCGTGAGTACAGAATGTAGGATCTGGTACTGAAGGGTTGGCCTAATAGATCTATTCCTGTAATAGATCTATTGGCCCATTAGGCCAATCTATTAGGATCTGTTCTACTATAGTAAATTAAGCAAATCTATAGATACCCACATTTATACACTACTCTGAAATCTTAAACATTTTAGATGGGCTGTACACTCTATGTAAGGTCCTAAATCAGCCCTCTCTCAAGTAACCTTTAAATTTCTTAGGAGAAAAATTCCCATGTATTTAACTTATCACGTATTTCAAAAACCTAGAAGAAAATAAACTATTTCCCTCTAAATGGAAAAGAAATGTTAAATTTAGAATCTGACAAAAAAATTCAGAATATGACAACAAAACTGTCTACATCATTTTGAAACTCTCCACATCTTCTTGCAAAATATACTAAAAACCATACTCAATACTGCTTTTGAAAGACTCAATTTCGTAGGTTACAATTTAGCTTCATGTTTACATTAATCATGGTTATATATAATCTACACAAGTGCCTATGATACTAAACTGATCTTCATTTGGATCTGTACAAAAAACAGAACCTCTCAAACCCAGCATGTTCGTAAGTATGATGCAGTTGACTTTGGCTAGCTAGTGTTCTCTCAAAAGCAGCCACTTGTGCTGCCGCATCCTATGGGCTTTGCTGTCAGGCTTCCGTATCTGACCTGCAGCTGATGCAGTTCGCGGACATTGGCTTCACACTGCAACTGAAGATCCCGCATTTGATTCTCATGTTTCTGATGCTGAGCCATTCTCTCATTTTTCTGCCTCTTTTCTTCTTGTGCAGCAAACTATAAATAAGAAAAAAAGATAAATTATAGTTCAGAAGCATGTGATTTCTATATATTCTGAAGATATAAAGGAATTTAACAAAACAAGGCACAATACACTGAAGCTACAAGTAATAATATGCTGAGACTCAAACCTGGAGTCCACATCACAGCTTCAGGGGGGAGCAGGAACTTCTGATTAAAACCTTGATCCTCCTATCTGCTTAGTGATCTGAGCTAATTTGTGTGTGTGACCGTGACTACAGAAGTATCACAGTGAGGCCATATATCTTGACTTGAAAAGTTGTCCAAGTCATCTCATTCCCAGGGCTGGTCTTAGGACCGGTCTAGCTCAGGAGCTGGTATGGGGTATAGGAGGAAGGGCTTTACTCTCTGTGGGGAAGACTATTTGGTATATGCCATATATCTATAGCCCCAGCCCCACCATCCTGGGGAAGACTAATTGGTATATGCCATATATCTATAGCCCCAGCCCACAGAGTTAAAGTGAACATCAACAAGCCTAAGGTGGCTCTAATTGTTTAGAAAGAAAGGAATTTTGTAGAACTTCTAATGGTCATTCAAAACTTTAAAACCTAAAAGAGGAGAGACTAATTTGCATATTTACCTGTTTAATTTTATCACGGTCCTGATCTGGTGTGGCTGTTGAGTTAATTCTCAGACTTTTCTTAAACATAGCCATTCGAGTCTTGGCTTCACTGCGCTGAATCTTGGGCAGTCTTGCCCTTTCTTGAGTCTGTCTGTTTTTCAATTCCTCAATAAGTCTTTGATTGTAACGCTGCATTTGCTCTGTTTCCTATGAAAGTTTTAAATAGAATCCAGTGACACAGAAACAATAGTCAGTACCCACATGCATATTCAAATATGCCATTTTGTTGTTGTTGTTTCCTATAATTACCCTCTCCCTTGTTGCAGTGACCAGCAAAATACTAGGCACAAAATAACTCGTAAGAAGTTAGGCTAGGTCTGGTGGCTGACACCTGTAATCCCAGCACTTTGGGAGGCTGACACAGGAGGATCACTTGAGCCTAGGAGTTTGAGACCAGCCTGTGAAACATAGTGATACCCTGTCTCCACACACAAAATTTTTTTTTTTTAATTAGCAGGGTGTGGTGGTACATGAATATACTTGGGAGGCTGAGGTAGGAGGATCCCTTGAACCCAGGAGTTCGAGGTTAAGTGAGCTATGATTGAGTGCCACTGCACTCCAGCCCAGGTGACAGAGCAAGACTCTGTCTCAAAAGAATAAAAAGAAAAGAAAGTTATTAGTGATGAGAGTTTTATATTGCAACTCTTTTAATAAGTACAAGGAGTCCATACTTTAAGATACTTGAACCACAAATAGAGCCAAAATAGCTACCTTTGAGGGCCAAGATGAAGATTACAAGGTGTAAAACGTCTTTAAGCACTGTAATTAGTTACTTTCCTGATAATTTGTAGAAAAGAAGTTTGCAATCATGATCAAGATACAATTAATTACTCCAAACTTCATCCAAGAAATTGTAGGATAAAAGACAGAAAGGAAATCTAAAATTGATTATCTAAGAAACTTAAGTTTCAAAACTAAATAGCTTTGCAAACTTTAAAATGAACAAAAAAATGAAGAAATTTTCCTTTCATTAACCTTCTCGTGGCGCTTAAGTAGCTGATGTCTTTGCATGAAATACTGATCTTTAAGCTGCTGTTTGAGCAGCTGGTGTTTTTCTTGTAAGTGTCGTTCTTCGAGCTCCCAAATTGCAGCTTCTCGAGCTAGAAGACAGCAGTTTTCAAAATGTCACTTTGCTCTTTTTTTACTAATGTACTTTGCTCTTCATTTTAATATTTACATAGAAGTATTCTAAATACACTAACTTGCACACACATGTTGACATTCTGAGCTGTAAGTGCAATTGTAACCAACGTAAGGCAATATCTATTACCTCTTTCCAGTCTGTTCTAACATCGTATAAACAGAGAATGTCCTACCCCGAACACCAAAATCCTATTTAATCTTAATATGAAAGAAAAAAAAATCTAAGCTAATTTGTTAGGGAAGATAAGTACTTTAAATCCCATTCTAACACACGACCATTAGGTATACTAACAACTATAAGGCATAATGAGTATACAAAATTATTCAGATATATTTCCAGCATCATCAGGGCAAGAAGAAATTTTAAGGGTTATATGTTTACGTTCACTTCTACTGTCATAAGGAATTCTACATTTTGCGGTATTTCTTAATTTTAAAAAAATTACCTCTCATGAGCTGTTGCTTGTTATTCAGGCACTCTCTCTCAATATTAGCTAACTCTGCCTTCTGCTGCTGGATGATCTTTTTCAGAGAGCCATCTAATTCTTGCTGTTGTTTCTGAACAAACTCTTGCTCCTATTAAAAAGTTAATTGTCAGTTAATAAGTATCTAATGAACTAAACATCCATTTATCTATATGGCTGTATATATTAGTGGTTAACAAGATTTCCAAACCAAGTTTGCAAAGTTAGCTGGATTTTAAAATCACCAAAATTATATAGTACAAGTGTATTTAGTCACCTAATTCAGTCTAAGAAAAAAGCATTAGAATACAATATATTCTAAACTCACTAAGAAGGATACATACAGAATAAACATATAGCCCACTCATAATTAAAGTGCCCTATTACACTAGCATCTTTGAGAGAACAGTAAATTTGCAGCTTCTAAAACTGATTACTCATTCCACTATGGTGTGACTAAAACAAGGATAAATAAGAAATGCCCTTTAAGTGTCAGGTATGGTGGCTCATGCCTGTAATCTCAGCACTCTGGAAGGCCAACACGGGTGGTTCTCTTGAGGTCAGGAGTTCGAGACCAGCCTGGCCAACATGGTGAAACCCCATCTCTACTAAATATACAACAATTAGCCAGGTGTGGTAGCGGGTGCCTGTAATCCCAGCTACTAGGGAGGCTGAGGCAGGAGAATTGCTTGAATCTAGAGGGTGGAGGTGGCAGTGAGCTGAGATCATGCCACTGCATTGCAACCTGGGTGACAGAGTGAGACTCGATCTCAAAAAAAAAAAAAAAAAAAGGAAGGCCCTCTAGGAAGAAAGGCAATTAAGAGCTAACAGGTAAAACAGATACCAGAATTTGGGGAACTAAAGAGGAAGAATTTTAGGAGATAAATTTTAGGAAGAAATACCATGGCTATCTCAAAAGAAGAAGATAGTTTCTGTATCTACAGCATATGCCTAAAAAGAACAATAGTTGAGAAATTAATGAGAAGTAATGCATTGCTAGAGAAATGCAAACTGGGGATAGGAAAGTGAGTTACATACTATAAATCTATCAAGAAAATTTGTATAATCACAGAATTCTATAAACATGTTTGGGATTCACTAATTCATTCAACAAATATTTATTGAGTACATACTCTCTACCCGAATGCCAAATTTCTGCTTTAGAAAAACATCCTTCAATTATTGTGCAAAAAAAGGAAATGTTAAAGTGACTTATGGTCTTTCTGCTAGAATCATACATTTACAGAAGAAAAGGAGTAACATCCAAATTGAAGAAATGTAAATTTGGATCTGTCCATCCCTCTCTTGGCAGTTACAGCAGGTGGTGACTGGCTCAAGGACTATTCAATCAATTTTTGTGTAGATTCAGAATTTAGAATTGAAGCAGAATTTCACTTGTAATCCCCCCTCTTGCACGTCCTCGAGAAGACCAAAACCCAAGATGCATTTTGGAACTATTCTTGAGGCCTTAGAGTCTGACAAGGTCTGGATCACTGCCAGGCAGCTCCTCAAATGCACAGAAAGTCTCACTCCACTCCCCAGGATGGTTGCCTTGCTACCATCCTGAATCTCTGGAGGTGACAAAGTTCATGTTAGAGAGTGAACTAGTTTGGTGTTGTAAATGCTGCTGTTTCATCTGCATCATCATTTGCATTTTAGCATAAATACATATATAGTATTTCGAATGCCTCTATAAAATGCAATTACCAACTTGGCTATAGTCACCTGTAAAACTTTATCATTAAGGCAATTATCATTGAAGAAATTTTCAATGAATATTTAAATTCAACTATCTAGAATAAGGGCTTCTGAGTTTTATTTAAAGAGATGCAAAATCTCCAAGCCTATCTTTTAAGTAGTTATAACAAAGTTGTTCAAGCTTTTCTTTTTCGTACTATTTGTAACAAAATTAAACTGTTTCTGTAATTTCAATTGTAAAATTTCTTTTTCTTTTTTTTTTTTTTGAAACGAAGTCTTGCTCTGTCGCCCAGGCTGGAATGCAGTGGCGCGGTCTCGGCTCACTGCAAGCTCCGCCTCCCGGGTTCATGCCATTCTCCTGCCTCAGCCTCCTGAGTAGCCGGGACTACAGGCGCCCACCACCACGCCCGGCTAATTTTTTGTATTTTTTAGTAGAAACGGGGTTTCACCATGCTAGCCAGGATGGTCTTGATCTCCCGACCTTGTGATCCACCCACCTCGGCCTCCCAAAGTGTTGGGCATTACAGGCGTGAGCCACCGCGCCTGGCCTCAATTGTAAAATTTCTATATACAAACTTGTTCAATAAACAACGTAACCTGCAAAAATATCAAAGAGTTTTCTTTTGTTCAACATTTTTATCATTGGTTTGCATACAGGATTAAAAAAAAATCTGTGTAGACAGAAACAGTGAGTCTAAATTAACTAGCATAAATATAAATCTTACACTTAGGCACAAAAAAAATCAAACACAAAAGTAAGGATGGGGTGAATAAATACTTATGGGAAAATTAAAAAGGTAAATATAAGCCAGCACTAAAACAGTAAATATAATTTCTCATCTATGCAATTTTTGTTCATATTACTGTATTTACATCTAAATTAAACACGGTAAGAGTTCAATTCAAAGAAAACCTCTATTAAGCACTTAGTAAATGGTGGGCACTATACTACTTAGAAGGTTACTAAAATTAATGAAAGAGAGTTCTGCCTTCAAGGAGCTTCTACTCAATTGGTCCCAAGTATCAACAGTCTTGGTCTCAGTCCACATAAAGAGTAGTAGGTCCCTTCCCTGAGTATCACATTTTTAAAAGTTCAAAAGTAAACCACAGAAAACTCAAAGCTGGGAATAAAGGATTCAGAAACCACGCCTCACAATGACTGCCTGAAAGAACTAGAGAAGTGTTCCTTAAAGCAGCTAACTCATAAAGGGTAAAGAAGAGCTATGACTGTTTATATATTGAAGCAGGCAGAACTAGCACTGTGTGGCTCCAGAAGTAAGACAGGGATCAACAGGTAAAAGTGAAGATAGGCAGAATAAGTCCAATGTATACAAGTCCTAACAATTAGAGTTAGCAAAGAACCCAGCTGCCTTACAGAGCTATAGACTTGAAAAATTAAAGCAGAATCTGGATGACTATGTAGTCAGACAGTGTATAAAGGATTTTTTATATTAAAGCTAAAAATTATCTGAAAAGGTCCCTTACACACTAATCAATATATTTCATTACCTCAAAACAAACAAAATGTTAATGTTATTACACATTCACTAAATTCCCTAACTTCAAAAGCCAAATACAGTAACATTCACAATGGAATTTATAATTAGAAATTACTTTCAGGTACGAAAAGAGCACTCACATTTCAAAAAGATTACACAAACACACCTTAAAAAAAAAAAAACAGATGAACTTAATCACTTGGATTAACAAATAAAAGACAACAACAAAAGAACCCAAACTATTAAGGCCAAAAATCATTTTTTAAAGTAAACACACAAATTGTAAAATGAGTGCCCTTTAAAAGTACAAGTTTAAATTCGGATAAACAGTTTTATCATATTAATCAGATAACTATAAACATTAAAAATACAACTTTGGGGTCTAGAAAACTGTAAGAAAGGGTTATGATATATTGGGCTATTTGTATAGAATTTGATCATTTTAAATGAAAAGAAAGGCTAAAAATGGTAATGATCAGAAAAGTGATCATAATTCATAATTTCTCCCTCTCCTTTTAAAAATCAATGTTTTACTTACACTCTTAGAAAACTGTAAAAAATCAAACAGCTGCCAATAATAAAAAACAAGTCTAATTTCAGGAGAGGAAAAAGGAGGGGTTGAAATCAAGCTGTATTCTATCTACTCCTGTTATATATATCAAACTTCACAAACAAAAATTACAGTGTTAAATGAGCTAGTTATTTCCCTACAGAAACTGCAAGAAAGAATACAGCTTGGAATTTCCGACTTAACTTAAAACTACAATAAGGAGAATAGCAACTCACTATTCATTATTGACTACTTGAATAAATGGAAAATAGAGCTAAATGGAATGAAAATCACTACTTTTAACATGGCTTTTCTGACCATATCCATAAGTAAAACATCTACATAAACATATATGCAATCAAAATGTCACTTCACACGAAAATAAAAATCTAATCACAGCATTCAATTTCTCACATGTGCAAAGCTTATACTATTCAGAGGATATTTTATTTTCTTGAAAAATATGAAAATCCCAAATTAGAATTTGTGACGGGGTAGACAGAACACTGTGTTAAAAGTGCTCTAGTTCCAGCTCTACCGTTAATCTCTTATGTGACTTGAGGCAGATCACAGTCTTCTGTGCCTCAATTTCTTCATCTGTAAAATGGTTATATGACTCCATCCCTGTATTAGGGTGGTGGCAATGAGAATCAAATGTGAAAACTCTGAAGAATACTGTACTCTAAAGTCAGGTTATTACTATTATTGTCATTACAAACATTATCATGTATCAATCATCTAGATTTTGGCAAATGAAGCCAACAATGAAAAGGCACATGTGAAAAGGCAGGTAAAACAGGAGAAGCCATCCTCCCACAGGCACGTGGGACTTACGTCCTGCATTTGGGCGTTGAAGACTGCACAAGATGACAACTGAAAAGACTGAATCATGATCTGAGCAACACCCTGTGGATCAGAATAGAATGCACCTCCCAGGTGAGAATATATCTGAATGACTTTTTGTAAATGAAAAGAATAATTATACAAATGTTGAGTTTCTTGAGGCCTGGAACAAGTTACTTAACAGAGGGACCTCTTTCTCATCTGTAAAATGAAGGATTTGAACTAGATCAGTGGTTTCCAAACTCTAGTGTGTTGCTGTTGTTTTTTAAGCTAGTAGAACCCCCTTTTTTAAAACTCACCCCCAAAAATCCCAGTTTACAAAACACAGCAAAAGTGGTGCTGCTTGAGTTGAAGCAGAAGCAGGGGCTCACAGCCCAGAGTCCTTGCCTTCTTAGGGACTCCCAGAGTTGCTTCTTCCAAAGTCAAAAGTTCCTGTTGTATAGTTTGAAAACCACTGGACTTAAATGATCAAATATGTTCCAGCTCCATGACTGTATGACCATTACTTATCAATTCTCAAAAAAAGTTTGAAATAGACTGTAAAGTTATAAAGCTTTTGTACCTTCGCTTAAAGCAGTAGATAGAAATACTTTCAATATTTGTTAGATTACTAAATTCCTCATTAGATTTACTGGAGGAATTTATGACTACTTTCAGCTCTACTCTCAAAATACTGGCCTGTTCCCAAAATTATATGAAAAATCACCAAGAAAGTCTTATTAAAACATAGTATTATCTAATTCATTCAACATTAATTCTCAGTTTTGACTTTAGAATTTGATACATGGCCTTTTGGAATTAATAAAAGCCTATATTCCTTTATAAGGCAAAAACCATATTATTCTAATCTGGTTTGAAATCCAAATTATCCAAAAGTACATGTGTGGCCAGCAAGGACTTCCTCTTCACCTGGTAACAAGACATGGCCAAGAACCAGAGTCAAGCCGACTAGAGTTTAAGTTGCAGCACGAGTAGGTAGCTTAAATATGAGAGGCAGCATGGTGCAGCGAATCAGTGTGTGAAACATGTACCCAAACTTATCTGGGGGAGAATCCTGGCTCTACCACTACCCAGGTGTGTGATCTTGGCAGGGTCACTCAGCCTTCCTGTGCTTGAGTTCCCTCAACTGTAAACTGGGGGTAATAAGACTACCTCAAGGATAATTAACTCAGATTAAATAAGTTCATACACATAAAGCATTTAGAACAATGCCTGACATATAGTAAATGCTGCGTTTGCTATTAACCACCTTAAACTAAGAATACCCACACCAGGCCAAGACAAAATGTTTCAATGGCTCATGGCAAGAAAAAAACAAAAGCGAACAAAATTTATTCAGACAAGTTAGTTTTATTTAATTTTTAAATTCTAAGATTATATTTTCCTTATTTTTCATGGTGTTAAAAATATTCTCTCCTTTGAAATTGGTGACAAGTAAATGGCAGTTTTAAAATATCTTTACTTAGCAAAATTTAAAAAAAAATTTTTTTAATGGCAGCCCATGTCATGGTCCCCAGTGGTTTTTATTGTTTCTATGTTTCTTTTTATAGGTCTATAAAATCCACAAGTCTGGGAACCACTTGTTAAATCACATAAAACGACATTAAAAAGAAAATTCAAAGGAACAATTAATACACGATACACATCTCTTCTTTTCACTGACTTATGTAATGGGAAAATTGAGCTTATTTATCCTTGCCTCCAGGCTTAGTATAAATTTAATCAGAAGATTCATCTTCCTTCATATGAAAGACTTTGTCATGTGAGATAATTCTAGAAAATTCTGTTAAAAATACTAATTTATCTCATTTTGAAAAGAATTTACCAAGCCAGTGGTGGTGGCTCACGTCTGTAATCCCAGCACTTTGGGAGGCTGAGGTGGGCAGATCACGAGGTCAAGACCATCCTGACCAACTGGTGAAACCCCGTCTCTACTAAAAATACAAAATATTAGCTTGGCGTGGTGGCGCACGCCTGTAGTCCCAGCTACTCAGGAGGCTGAGGCAGGAGAATTGCTTGAACAACCTGGGAGGCGGAGGTTGCAGTGAGCCGAGATCACACCACTGCACTCCAGCCTGGAGACAGAGCGAGACTCCGATTCACAAAAAAAAAAAAAAAAAAGAATTCACCCATCTTATGACAAGGCTTAACTTTATCATAACCTAGATCGGGTTGCTTTAAACTCTATATAGGTAAAAATAGTCTGTTTAACTGCTGGATTGTGAACCAAAAAGAAAAACAAGGTACTTAATATTTAAAATCCAGTCTTAAAGTTGCTTATGTTGTCAAGCTTAAAAGTAATTACATGTTTGAACTACCATTTAAAGTTACCATTTGCTATTTTTCTTCTAACTGAACTTTATAGAAATAATAGTGTTTTAATGGGCATACTCTTTGTAAGCACAAAGCTTATATACCATCCTCTATTTTTATGTCCTAAAAGTTTTCTATCAAACATTGGCATTACTACTTAAAACTATAAGCTCCCATCAAGATTAAAATCAGGTAACAGTGGATTATACATTCATATACTTGTTTATTTCATCTGGAGTCAACTTTCCAAACATTCTACTTAATTTCATATTAGCAACTTAAATGTCACCATTAGTATGAATTTAGTATTAAATAAAGAAGATTCCAGGAGTTTTTGAATGGGGAGAAGTCAACATCACATAATAATAACACTTAAAATTTACCCTTTCAACCATGGTTTATCAAGCTGTGAGAAAATGGTGCTTTCTGGTTTTAGTAGCATTAAGCTGCTGCTGTTACCTGAGCATGCTGGCTTTGTGCAAGCTCCTCTTTCCTGCGTTTCATGAGCTCTTTTCTCAGCTCTTTGGGTGCTTTCTCCACTTCATTTATAACCTACAGTGTATAAGCATGCAGGAGGTGGGGAAATAATACTTTCTCCACAGCAAGCATTTATGAGAGCAGATAAGCCACAAATCAAATATTAAAGTTGTTAAAAAGTTCCTTTCAACATGCATTAGCATAGGTGTTAGTCTGGTGAAAAAGAATGAAAGAATAGAACATGCATAATCTCAGTGCAGAAAGGGACATTACACCACACAAAGGTTAATTAGTTGCTAAATAACCCTATGTATCATTCTCTTTCTTAAAGGTCCAAAGACAACCAGTGAAGAATTACTTGCAGCACTGATGCTGAACTAAAGGTGATAAACTCAACTGACCTTGTTGAAAGATCATAAAATTATAAATGTATCTGTTGACATAGTTGGAAATATTGAACATAAGGAAAGCTAATGCCATTTATAAAAGTGCAAAATTTCACAATTGCCTTGATCATACTAAAGAAATAATGCTAAATAAAACCTACTTAATGAGGCCAAAAACAAAAAAGGAAAGCAAGTCTTAGAATACACAAAGGAGAAATAAATGGATACTAAGTTTTTTCATAAATAACACCATTTTATACATGGTGTGGTAAAAATGAATGTATCTGATGATCTTGAATAGGATTAGAATAATATTCCCCTTTGCTGACAAGTTAAGCCAAGCCTGTCAACTTAAAAATTGGTAATATAAGCACTCTTAAAAATAAGTTTAGTAAGCTATGATTTATTATAGCAGATAAAATATAGAATGAAGTACATTTTAGAGCTCCTTCTTTTAATCATTTCAAAATACTAGAAGTATATTCCATCTAACAATAGATCTGTAATCCAACTATGAAAAACAATCATGTGTTTACAAGTAGAAGCACCAAAAGAAACCAGATTCCAAATCACCACATGCTATTGATGGTCCGTGAAAGAGACTGATTTTGATTTAACATCGTGTATTTAAAATTTCCCATCAGTAATCCCTCATGAAACCAAATCACCATTAAAAGGAAGAGACTCCCCAAATGCAAGAAATTTAGCAATAAGGAAAAAAAATACATAATGTAATTATTTAAAATATGCGTATCATATCTCAAACATGTTCAGTGGCTGAAACTCTCCTACCCCCAAACAACAACAACAACTGAGACTTTTATATTTAGGATTAAACCACATATTTATCTGTAAAATTTTTAAAATTTAACTGATATAAAGAATATCTCAAAAACTACTTGTGAGAAAATTAACATGTAGCCCCAGTAATGTCATACCTCACAGTATATACAGCAATTCTACATAAAACATAAGAAACAGTAATAAAATAGTGATTTTTAGAAATGGAAGCCACATCAAATAAAATTACATACCATTTCATTCATCTTTATCTAAAGAAATCATAAAATCACTGTATTTATTAATGTTTGACTCTATCCTTTTTAAAGCAAATCCTTAAGATTCAGCAATATGACGTTCAATTTTCTTCTCAATTTAAAAGTTAAGGTCAATGAATCTGGGTATTTGAGACGTGTAACAAAAGTGAAAATGCATTTATTAGTTTGGCTGAGGTTTCTGTTTGTTCCAACCCTAATAAAATTGATCATAATCATTGTCTCTGGTGTCTTTTATATCATGAAAAGGCAAATCGTCTTCCTATACTGAAAATGTTAATAAATTATAAAATTATCTCTGAAAATTACCTACATGTAAAGCTCTTTTAGTTTTAATTTGAGACAAAAAAATATGCTAATATAATATGTAAATCTTCCTTCTGAAGCAATGACAAGCTTTTATACTGCAAACAGATTCTATAACAATATGAAACAGTTTCAGGAAACAATGAAAAAACTCATTCTAATCAAATGACTTTACAGATATGTTCCACTTCTAGTTCTTCAAAGTACCTCACAATTTGAT
The DNA here is from genome assembly GCF_009828535.3 of Hylobates moloch. Taxonomy (NCBI): domain Eukaryota; kingdom Metazoa; phylum Chordata; class Mammalia; order Primates; family Hylobatidae; genus Hylobates; species Hylobates moloch. The sequence continues at coordinate 29,549,781 of NW_026652278.1, forward strand.
GAGTTATAGATAGCATGTCAAATTTCAGGTTATTCAGCTTTTGTTTGGCACAATATCCATGAAAGGCAATAAAGCTAATCAACAAACAAAATCGTTAAAAGTGTGAATTAATGATGACAAATAACTTATAAATAATAAAATGAATCACTGCTGCCCCTGGCAAACACAACATAGTAAGTTTTCTAAAAAATACTTTTATATAAGGACTTAAATGTGTTGCATTAAGGACAATGGTAGACCGGAAGACGGATTAAACTCAATTTGAAGACCTGATTCAAGGTTTAGCTGGATATTTAGGGGTAGTCTGTGAACAGGTCATTAAAACCTCTCTTGAGGTGAACTTAAACAGGTCACTAAAACCTCTCTTACTCCAGTTTTCTTGGCAGTAAAATGGGAATAATGATTGGCCTTATTACAACTCTATATGACTGTTGAGAAGACCAAATGAAAGAATGAATGAGTGCTATTTAACTCTCAAGTATTATTAGTATTCCTAATTCCTTAGATAGTCTTAAAACAATTAAAAAAAAAACTTTAGTAATTAAAAACAGTAGTTTACACTTACCTCCTTCTTTCGGTTCTTCAGCATATTCTGAAATTTGGACAACTCTTTCTCTTGTTCTCCTTTAATGCGTTTGGCTTCATCTCGCAAGCGATTTGTGTGCTCTTGTTCCAGGCGTTCGATAGTCTGTTTCTGCTGTTTTTCTAGATTCTCAATTTCCTGGTCATATTGTCGCTTTTTACTCTGTAAAACAATATAGCTCAAGATGATAATTTTTCCATCACCCATATTAACGCCTTATAGTAAAGATGTTTCCTAAGAGTACATAACCAGTATTTCAATTTAGTAATGTGCTATAACCTTCACAACACTGAAAAAGTCAAATGCACTAAAAATATGTTACGAAAATTCTCAAAAAAATGAGTTCATTTTTTCCTAACATGGAAATTTTCTCTCTATTTTATTTATTTATTAGAGATAGGGTCTCACTCTGTCATCCAGGCTGGAGTGCAGTTGCACAATCACAGTTCACTGCAGCCTCGGCCTCCTGGGCTCTAACGATCCTCCTGCTTCAGCCTCCCAAGTAGCTGGGACTACAGTGCATGCCACCATGACTAGCTTATCTTTTTATTTATTTATTTATTTATTTATTTATTTGGAGAGATGGGGCTACCACTATGTTGCCTAGGCTGGTCTTAAACCTCCAGGCTCAAGCAATCCTCCTGCCTTGGCCTCCCAAAATACTGGTATTACAGGCATGAACCATGTGCCTGGTCTTTTTTTTTTTTTTTCCCTTTTCTGTTTTTTGTTTGTTTGTTTTCTTTTCTTTTTGAGACAGGATCTCCCTCTGTCACCCAGGCTGGAGTGCAGTGGCGCAATCTCTGCTCACTACAACCTCCGCCTCCCAGATTCAAATGAATTCTCATGCCTCAGCCTCCTGAGTAGCTGGAATTACGGGCCTGTGACATCCTGCCTAGCTAATCGTTCTGTATTTTTAGTAGAGGCGGGGTTTTACCATGTTTGCCAGGCTGGTCTTGAACTCCTGGCCTCAAGTGATCTGCCCACCTCGGCCTCCCAAAGTGCTAGGATTACAGGCATAAGGCACTGCGCCCAACCCAAAATTTGTTTTCTATTATACTGGTAGAATGTTCAAAGTTTTTAGATTATCCAGAAGAACAGCTAATTGTTGTGAAGTGGTAAGGCAAATTAGAAAAATTTCAATATTTATCCAATAAAATTTTTGATAAATCAAAGAGCTTATTTGAAGTCTACTTTAATAAAATATTAATATCACCATTATTTAATAATAAGATTGTCATTTTCAGATTTACTCTTCCACGTTAAGATTCTTTTTTTTTTTTTTTTTGAGACGGAGTCTCACTCTGTCACCCAGGCTGGAGTGCAGTGGCGCAATCTCAGCTCACTGCAAGCTCCGCCTCCCAGGTTCACGCCATTCTCCTGCCTCAGCCTCTCCGAGTAGCTGGGACTACAGGTGCCCGCCACCACGCCCGGCTAATTTTTTGTATTTTTAGTAGAGACGGGGTTTCACCGTGGTCTCGATCTCCTGACCTCGTGATCCGCCTGCCTCAGCCTCCCAAAGTGCTGGGATTACAAGCGTGAGCCACCACGCCCGGCCAAGATTCTTAAAATAAACATCTTATTCTATTGGAACAGATCTTTTGGAATTATAAATCTACTCTTGCAACAAGACTCCTGTTTATATAACACTTAGTAACACTGTTTATGAATACAGGTATAGTTACTTATTTGTAATGGATGTTTTCTTTTTAAAAAAATTGAAAAGTAAAACCTTTTAGAAAGTGTGGGGGAGAGAAATACAGATTTTATAAGGTTTTGGAAAACAGTATAAGTACTATAAAAATACTCAATGAGAACAAAAGTTCACTATTTTCTTACGAAATCTCAGTTATGATCCAACTCATGTAATCAACAATCCACAGTTCACACAAAACAATCTTTATCAATTAAAATTACAAGTCAACACAAGGACTATATTCAAAACATGAGTACTATAACATTTCAAATGATACTTTTTTTAACCTACATTAAGGCAGATAGTCAACATAAATTACAAAAATTTTATATTACATTACTAATTCCTTTTCCAACTTTGGACACAAGGCAAAAACTAAAGGACTCAGTGACAGCTACCCAGGACTAGTCAGCACTATTTCCTCTAGCAGCAGGAAATAGAGATGTGGAGGCTTAACTGTAGAAGCCAGAGAATAAAGCACATTTTTTAAAAGCCCCTGAGGAGTCCTACTGCTCGGCTAGGTTTGAAGGCAGTTGCTCTAAACTGGCTTAAAATCTTGGATTCCAAATCTGAAAGATGGAATTAGAGCACTGAAAAATTATCCAGCAATAGGCAAATCTAGGAACTTTGTTTACTGGCTTCATGATTTTAAGTTTTCATGAGAGAAAAATAAAACAACCCATCACACCATAAACCAGGTAGACTGGGATAGAAAATCCTTTCAAGAAAAAAGAATAAATCAGTAAAAGGCATCCAGAACACCAAAAGGATAAAAATGCCAGAAATAAATCCCAAAGCTAGAGAAATCTGGCAATCAGAGAACAAGTTCTATAACCCAGTTTTTTTTGTCTGTTTGTTTTTAATGCACTAAATGTCATTATTAACACAAAATGATATAAAATGGTGTAACAATCAGACTTTACCATCATTTCCTGCTCAAAGCGCCGGAAAATTTGTTCTCGTTGTTGCTGTAGTTTGCTATTGAGCTGTTGTTGGGCTCTTTGCTCTTCTTTCTGAAGAAATCTTAATTCCCGAAGTTCCTGACGTCTGATAAAAGTTAATGGTAATGACAGAGAAAACAGCAAAAATTACACTTCTGAAATACGTTTTTTTTTTAAGTTTTAAAAATTTTCTTTCAAGTGGAACGGTAGTAAAAGAATAAAAAAAAATTAGCCAATAATTTACCCTTGTTTCTCTATTCTTCTGACTTTTCAGAGACTGAAAAGAAGTCACAAACCAGTTTTAATTAAGTTGTTTCTCTACTCACCTAAGAAACCTCAATTCTTCGGTTTTGGAATCACTATCTGTAACTATCTTTGATGTTGTTACACTCACTTCTACACCATCAACAATAAATTTGCGTGTTTTCTTCAATGTTTTCTTTTGTCTTCTTGTTTCCTGAGTGAGATTTTATTTTAGTTAGGCTTTGTACAGGGAATACTGGAGGTAGAAAACATTTTCTCCTTCTTTTAAAATTTCTTACTTTTTTAAAACAAAACAACTGAACAGGCATGTAGATTACACATAGAAAGTATTAATAAAGCAATAGATTCATTTGTGGAACCAGTTATAACACCTTAAACGTCATCTGACTTACACGTCTTTACAGATGAAATCAAATTTTTTCAAAGTATGCATTTTGATCATGTTCATGTATAGCTTTTATGACACATTATAATTAGGCATAAGTGATAATAGCTAATCAGTAGAACTTTTACATGTTATCCTTTTTTTTCATCTTTTCACTTTGTAGTTTCTCAGATACCTCTGCTTTTTCACTGACAAAACAATTAAAAATGAATTTGTGGGGCTCATCTCTTAAAAAAATCTAAATTGACAGGTCTAAGGGTAGCTGGAAATCGATTTTTTTTGAAAAAGCTCTCAAGGAATTTTTAAACACTGCCAGCACTGGGAATCAAAATCTACTTATCAGTAACAATAATATCAACAGCCCCTCCTCCCTCCATCTCAGGGCCAAAGATATATATATGATTTTAGGGTTACTAGAAAGACAGTGCCTCTACTGCATCCCAAAAGTACCAGATTTGGCTGCTAGCTATGGCCTAAAATTCTTTATCAAGACTAAACTCTTCATTCCTCAACTGGTATCCAAAAACATTTAAATGCAAACAGAAATAACAGATGTATAAGACTCCTACAAATACATTTTGGTAAACAAATTAAGTGTTCAGGGCAGATACTTACTGGGTGTTGATATAGAAGAAAGGGTTAGAAGGCAGAGGGAGCAAAAATGGAACGTGAAAATGCTAAACTCAAAATGCATCCGAATTTTAAATAGTTTCTCCTTGGCACCTTCCAATCACCTTTCTGCATCCTCTCCTCTTACTGTTCTCTTCTCCAAGGTTCCAGGATCCTCATGCTCTTCTTCCAGAGTCCAGGACTACGGTACCCTACCCAGCATTCCTCTAAAATCTAAAGTTGGCACACTCCAAAAAATACACCTATCTACACCTTAACCTCCAAACTTCACATTTCTTTAGCTGCTACTAAAAGTTCAGTAATTAATATCTCCTTCATTCTTATACAAGTTATTTGCATTTTTAAAAGAGGCTATTAAGTCAGTGAATGAATTTCAGAGTGGTAGTTATTTTAGTCAGTGAAAGAAAGTAAACTGAAAAAAGAAGAAAATCCTAGGAATACATGTTAACAATTTGGGGCAGATAGGCAGACTAATCACTCATGCCCTAGAGATCCATTTACATCAGTTTTCCTAGGTTGTTCCTGCTTTTCTGTCTTCTCTCCTGCTACTATCAACCCAGAGGGTCTAGGAAGTGTTTTCCAAGGGGCAGCCCATGGATCACCTGCATCAAAACTCTGTGGGCTCTTTTTTTACAAATACTGATTCTTGGGACCCACTCCAGACTTCTACATAGCCGCTAGTAACTCCTAAGCACACTAAAATTTGAGAATTACACTCAAAGCTCCAAGTGTTCTGGGCTTTAGTGTTTGTTCTGTTTTCCCCACAGTGGTTCTCATGGCAGTAGCAATGTCTGTGACTGTATGGGACAATGGTAAATCAAGGATTGTTTACACCCTAAATGTGCTTAAAAGAGATCATTCTTTCAAGTTCTAATTCTCTTATATATTGTTGATTCTTGCTAATGTCGCATGTAGATATGTCTAATAAAGGAACCTAATCACACCAAGCAACCATATTACACTGTTTATCTGCATCAGGTCTGCAAAAATAGGTAGATCCTACCACAAAATTTAAAGATTACATCCACAATCTCCTTAGTTCTTTTTAATTGCTTTCATAGGCTGTAAGAATTTATGTGGTTAATACTACATTGATTTAATGCTGTTTTATTTTCAAGACATCAATTTCACATAAACTCTGAAATGAGAAAATGGCAAAGGAAATCCCAAACAATGACTCATGTACACTTACTTGTAAAGATATCGATCCACTGTCTTTAGTTTTACTTAGAAAGCTAGAGATGGATAAATTCAAGTCAATACTGCTAGTATCAGCAGTGGAACCAGTGCCTGAATCATTATCATTTTCCTTTGGATTCTCAGATTCTGGTGGCAGAATAGTTTCAGTTTTTGATAAAGAACCTATTTCTTCTTTATTTTCTCCACTGTCAGAGTTGATATTAATACTGGGTATTAGAACAGGCTGAGGTTCAGTGGGCTGTGAAACTGCAGTAACTTGAGGCTCTTTTTTAATCGACACCGGAATTTCTTTTTTCTCTTTACCTATCTGAGCAGTGACTTTAGAAGCATCCTGAACTTCACTTCCTAAAGCCTTTTGGTCAGTATCAGCCACCACACTTCTGACCTCCATTCCTTCAGTGCTACTTGACTCAGTGATTTCTTCAACTTCAGTTGTTCCTGGTTCCTCATTGATATCCATTATGTTCTCTGAACTGTTTATTACTTGTTCCTTATTTTTACCTTCTTCTATTTCACTCATTTCAACTATTTCTTTAATAGGAACTTCCTTAGTACCACCAGCCTCAGGACCCACCATGGGCTTATTAATTAATTTCTGGCCTACTTCAACCACTTCTTTCCCGTCATTACTCTGTGTATCCTCAGCACTGTCTTCATCCGCTTTCTGAGCCACATCTGCTGCCTTGTATGTTCCTATCACATCACTTGTATTGCTGATCACATCTTTTTGAGCTTTGTCGTCTTCCCCCAATTTCTCTTGGGTGTCTTCCTTTCTAAGCCCAACTTCATTATCAACTGTCTGAATATTTGCCTCTTTTTCTCCAGTCTCTTGAGAAACTAAATCTACTGTTTGCAAAATAGTATCCTTAATTTCTTCAGATTTTATAAGCTTATTTTCAAACATCTGTTGCTTTTCCTGATCCTTTTCTTCCTCAGATTTTAGATTATGTTCAATATTTGTTTCTAAGGTTATCATTATATTATTCTCTTTTCCTTCACTGACTGAATTAATGTCCACAGTTTCTTGGTCTTCTGTGTCAGGCAGATTTTCAAGCTTGGGCCTCTTCTCCTCTCTCTCATTCTCCTTGATTACTGCTGTTCTGTCATGGAGTTCAGTCACTGCTTCTAACTGAGCATCGGTAATATGTTCATTAATATCCTCCACAGCCTTTTCAGGTTCATCAGTGGTGGGCTTTTCATTAAGAATTTTGCTGTTGAGTTTATCTTCAGAGTTACTACGTTCTGTTTTTTCTGAGACAGATTCCAAAATACAAGCATTTTGTGAAAGTTTATCTTCTTCAGAGCTGGCGATACTAAGGTCAGAAGATGCACGCTTACTTGCAGGTATTGGCTAAAAAAGATTTAATATATTTTTAGTGTTAAAACGACCTTAAGAGTGACCAAAACAATGTTTACAGACATACAGTGATTTCAGATCTTTATTCAGTAAATGTTGCTGAATTTAAAGAATTAACAATTCTTCTCATAAGAAATATAACAAAAATGGGCCGGGTGCAGTGGCGCACACCTGTAATTCCAGCACCTTGGGAGACTGAGGAGGGCAGATCACTTGAGGTCAGGAGTTCGAGACTAGCCTGGCCAACATGATGAAACCCCATCCTACTAAAAATATAAAAATTAGTTGGGCATGGTGGTGCACACCTGTAGTCCCAGCTACTCGGGAGGCTGAGGCACAAGAATCACTTGAAACTGGGAGGTGGAGGTTGCGGTGACCACTGCACTCCAACCTGGGCAACAGAGTGAGACTCCATCTCAAAAAAAAAGGAAATACAACAAAAATGTGCAGCAAGGAGCAATCTTGCCACTAATCTTCAGGTCTAAATTTAAAGGTTTTGCATTGCCACCCATCAATCCTTAGATATAGGTACAACTACACCTCAAAACCCACCTAAAAAAATTCACTAAATAAAATTTCTTTCCTAAATACTGACCAGAGAATTTTCTGTTTCCTCCTCTTCATCTTCCTCTTTGCCATCTTCAACTTCTTCTGTTACTTCAGCCTTTGCCTCTGCAATCAATTCTCGGATGGGTTTGTTGGAATCAACAGTAACAAAGGGATGCTGTTGATCATTAAAAAGAACATACTCAACAACTGGAATACTACTAAACTAAGTTTCAAACACACACAACACACATTCTTATGTGGTAAAAATATGAACATGTGGGCAGGAAAATGACAGACAACTTCAGATAATGCTACATCTGAGAAAGAAAGAGGGGAGGGGGCTTGAGCAAAAGCAGGGACTGCCACAACTGGATCTGTACATTTTTAAGAATCTGAAGCAAATTTGTCAAAAATGATAAGAATTGTTATATCTGGGTAGTAGGTACATGTACTTTCTGTATGTTTGAAAATTTTATAATAAAAAATTTTAATTGAAATTTAAAGCAAGCGTCAGGTCACTACATTATTACTTTTTTTTTTTTTTTTTGAGACGGAATCTCACTCTATCACTCAGGCTAGAGTGCAGTGGCACGATTTCGGCTCACTGCAATCTCCATCTCCCAGGTTCAAGTGATTCTCCTGCCTCAGCCTCCCGAGTAGCTAAGATTACAGGCATGTGCCACCATGCCTGGCTGATTTTTTGTATTTTTAGTAGAGACAGGGTTTCACTATATTGGCCAGGCTCGTCTGGAACTCCTGACCTCAGATGATCCACCCGCCTCAGCCTCCCAAAGTGCTGGGATTACAGGCATGAGCCACTACACCTGGCCTCATTATTACTTCTTAAAAAGTAACCATCTCTATAAACCCTAACAAAGCCTCAAAATTATAAAAAGCTTTAGAATTCTGTTAGAAGTATCTACAAACACCTGTATTTTTGACATGGTTCTAAAATTCCTGAGAATAAGAAGCCATTTTATTCATCTTTGTATACTCAACATTTAACACTGTCTGTCACAGACTAAGGGCTTCAAGTGTGGGGGTAACAAAATAATAATAGAAAGTGTGTTCCAGGGCTATACTTGCTGCACACAACAAAGCAATTTTTTCCTGCTTTATTCCCCCAGATAAATAGGTCAACCTAAAACACTATGATGGAGTTACATAATAACTCAACCTAACAGTAATTGCCTCAAGATTTGTCATTTTATTTGCCCACCTATAAAATTGACAATTTTTTATTTAATATATTACAAGTAGTCCTTCTATAAAGCAAAATTAAATTTACCCGATCACTGACAACATTTTTTTTAAGTCAACAATATTTACTATTTACCCTCACTGTAAGACATTTTTTAATTAATTAGTTCACGGCCCCTGTCCCCAAGGAGCTTGCTTTCTAGTAATTGGAGAGACATAATGGAAATAACTACCAAAATGAAAAGAACATAATTAAACTGAATCAAAAAAGCACAGGAGGAATAACGTTTAAGCTAAATGCCTGATGGTAACAGGAACATTTATTTTGTAAAGCAAATGTTAACTACTGCCATTTTGACTCTCCACAAGAAAACTTAAGTGGAAAGAAAGCACACTGAATATGAAATTATATTCTTAGAGAGATGTTAAAGTAATTATATTATTTGCTGTTGTCATACTCTCTTACCTGCAGTAGCTGAGATGTAGTCCACCTGGCATCCACATTCTTTTCTAAGCATTTCTTTAGAAAGTCCTTAAAATTTGAAGACCTTTAAAATAAATTTTAACAATAACATTCTATTTTACTTTCTTGTTAATCAAATCAAACAAAACTCTTTGATAAGTTATGCTTAAGTTTCATTATGTATGTAATAGTATTAACTCAACACTTAAAAAACTAGTTAATGAGATGATTAAGATTTTATAAAACTTATTCATCTATAAATACATGTTAGACATATATGTAAGTAGGTACATAATCACTGAGACACAGCCATATACTCACAAGTATGCCAAAAAGCACAAAATTTCTAATAAATTTCACAAATATAGATCAATCTATATGCCTCACTTCCTCATAGTATAGAAAATACCTTTCTCATGCAAAACTCAAATCATTCATATTTTCGGATATATGGGAAAAGTGAGCTCAAAGAGTTTTAATGGTCCGTAAGAGAAATATACCAAAAATCACTTTTCTAATTCATATAGTCTTTGAACCACGTACCCAATTTTAAATACTCTTGGAAAACTGAGAATATAAGATCAAGTTTTGCTTCCTAATATCATTTGTTTCTTATTAAGCTTTTTTAAGAATATTTTTACCATCTTGATGGCTGTGCTAATGTAGGTGGCTCAGATTTTGCTATTTTTAGCAGCACTCGCATTGGATTTAATTCATGATGAGGTGGTTCTATCTCAGCCATTTCTATTAAAGTGATACCCAGGGACCAAACATCAGCTTTGTAGTCATAAGGTCTGTCCTTAGATGTTTCACACATGACTACTTCAGGAGCCATCCTATGAAGACAGATAATTAAAAGTTAACATATTTAAGGACAGTGATTGCAAACCACATGATATAATCAATTATGTGGACAAAATTCGTGAGTAATTATAACTGCTGACATGACTAATACTATAAATTCATAAAACTGAATACATACCAATATGGTGTACCAATAAAGGAATCTCTTCTTTGAATTGTCCTCGTATTTTTAGCTGATACTCCAAAATCCGCTTGAAATAATCACACAAAAGCATTAATGAGAACTTTTAAGCATTGTTCATTGTATTCAATGGGGAGAAAAAGCATTTTAAGTCTTTAATAAGGCTAATCTTATTATAAAAAGTAAGTTGAACAGAAAGAAAAAGATGTCTCTCCCATCTTAATCTTGACCATCTCTTTCTACCATCTCCCAAAAAAACCTGCTAAAGATTCCATTATCAATACATTTAATACCATCATATCTTCAGATGACAAATCCTTCAAAATTGAAAATAAAAAATGGTAACTCTAAAAGCAGACCAGTCTATCCACTTCAAAACAAATGCCAACTAGTGCTATGTGGCACAATTAAATTAAGAGTCATCAAAATTTTTTCTATAGTGTGAAAAACAGAAATTATACTAAAGCAACCTTTATGACAGTGTATGTCTTGCTAAATTCCTCATAAAATTATATTGCCAAGAAAAAATTGGGAACCTTATGTTTTCTGATTTAAATTATACAGAACAGTAACATTATAGCTTTTTCAGTTGTTAATCCCACCTTTTCAGCTTGGAGTTCAGACAACATTAATAGCAACATAAAATTGCTATTGCTACATAATTTACCTCATGCTATAAATGCACAAATTTTTAAGTTTCACATTTGACGCGACAATTCTCAAAGCTGAATAAGTACCAAAAATTCAGTATTTGATGCGCATGCCTAGCACAGGAGTATACACTCAGTAAATGGTAGCTACTATTAGCCATATTCACAATTCTAACCTTTGTTGTTTTTGTTGTAGAACTCTTAAAGGTCATGCAATTCTGCCTGAATTACTTTTATCTATTATATAGTTCTTGGGGATAAGATTATTCTATATATCTGTGTTGCAGAAATGGAAGGTTCTCTGGAAGTATTTGTAAATTAATAAAACAGAAATTACAAATATTTTAATTGTCAACTAACTAAATATTATTTTAGAATTCTTAAACCTTCAGTATATTTATTTTTAAGGTACACATTATTTTACACAAGTATGTCCCTATATTCAAATAAAATTTCAATATATTTACAAAAGAATATGCCCCCAAAATTGATCAAAACTATAACATCCTATTTCAAAATAAGCTAGGACACTTAAAAATGATGAAAAACATAAAAGAGCCATGTAAGTCAGAATTAGAAAAATTCTGAAAGGCGACAGAACTCCAGAAAAAATTTAAAATAAAAAAAAAAATCACTTTAGAAACAAAGGCTAAACTAGGGAAAGCAAGAGCAAATAATACAACAAATTCATACCCATTACCACTTCACACCCAGTAGGATGGGTGTAGCATAGAAAAAAAAAAGTGTTGACAAGCATGTGGAGAAACTGGAAGCCTTGTGCATTTCTGTTAGAAATGTAAAATGATGCAGCTGCTATGGAGAACAGCATGGTGGTCTCTCAGAAAAATTAAACATAGAATTACCATATGATTCAGCAATTCCACTTCTGGGTGCATACTCAAAAGAATTAAAAGCAGGGAGTAGGACAGACATATGTACACCAACATTCATAGCAGTATTATTCACAATAGCCAAAAAGTGAAAGCAACCCAAGTGCCCACTGATGGATGAATGGATAAACAAAATGTGTTATATACATACAATGGCATATTATTCAATCTTAAAAGGGGAAGATATTGTGGAATATGCTTCAACATGGATGAACCTTGAGAACGTTATGGTAAGTAAAATACGCCAGTCACAAAAGGACAAATGTTGTATGATTCCACATACATATATACCTAGAGTGGTCAAAATCATAGAAACTGAAAGCAGAATGGTGGTTGCCAGAAGCTGGGAGGAGTGGAAAATGGGGACTAAGTGTTTAATGGGTATGGATTTTAACTGCTGCAAGATGAAAAGAGATACGTATGGAGTCAGGTGATGGTAATGGTTGTATAATGGGAATGTACTTAATACCACAGAAATGTATACTTAAAAATGATCAAAAAGGTAAATTTTATGTTGTATATATTTTCCTACCAAAAAAAAGAAAGAAAGCTAAAAAAAGGACTTGAGAAAAAGTTACAAACATGGACAACAGGCAAAGACCCAACAAATACTAAAAGTCTCTAAAGAAGCAAGTCAATGCAAGGGAACAAACAAATGCTGAGATCTATAACTCCAGAAAACTTCCCTGTCGGGGGTGGGGAAGAAGGCACTTGAATATTGTAAGAGCATAATATTTATTAGAAGGCCGGGCACGGTGGCTCACGCCTGTAATCCCAGCACTTTGGGAGGCCGAGGCAGGTGGATCATGAGGTCAGGAGATCAAGACCATCTTGACTAACATGGTGAAGCCCCGTCTCTACTAAAAATACAAAAAATTAGCCAGGTGTGGTGGCGGGTGCCTGTAGTCCCAGCTACTCAGGAGGCTGAGGCAGGAGAACGGTGTGAACCTGGGAGGCGGAGCGTGCAGTGAGCCGAGATAGCGCCACCGCAGTCCGGCCTGGGCGAAAGAGCAAGACTCCCCGTCTCAAAAAAAAAAAAAAAAGAAAAGAAAAAGATATTTATTAGAAAAGACTGGTCAAACTACTGGTCTTAAAAAAAAAAAACTTTCAGCATCTAAGCAAAAAGAGCACATGACTTACAATGGAGAAGAAATTCAGATTATCAGACTTTTCAACAACACTTCATGACTGAAGAAAACAGAGTAACAAATTTCAGATGCTGAAGGAAAGAAATGTGTGCCAAGGATTTGTTGTCCAGCAAAACTAACCTTCAAGTATAAGGGTACAACTGTTATCACTATGTAAGAATTCAGAGAGCCCTTTCAGAGGAATCTACCAAAAGCTGAGCTTCAGATAACCAACATTACCAAAGACACATCAACATAAGGAGTGGTGGGGAGCATTAAATATAGAAATGAGGGTTAAAATGAATTATGAGGTATCCTAAACCTATCAATGTCCTTGAGAACCAGAACTCTCCATATAGAAGAAAGGAGATGCACATGTATTACAGAGGTTAGATTTTAAAAACCTTTATTCTGAATTTGAATAGGAAATATATATGATCTCATGAGGGGTCTAGCTCTGTCCTTTGAAAAGTCCTAGAACAATCGCGGTGGCTCATGCCTGTAATCCCAGCACTTTGGGAGGCCGAGGTGGGCGGATCACGAGGTCAGGAGATCGAGACCATCCTGGCCAACATGGTGAAACCCCGTCTCTACTAAAAATACAAAAAAAAAATTAGCCGGGCGTGGTGGTGGGCGCCTGTAGTCCCAGCTACTCGGGAGGCCGAGGCAGGAGAATGGCGTGAACCCGGGAGGTGGAGCTTGCAGTGAGCTGAGATCGCGCCACTGCACTCCAGCCTGGGCGACAGAGCGAGACTCCGTCTCAAAAAAAAAAAAAAAAAAAGAAAACTGTAAGCATCTCTTACACCAGATTGTGGTCTTGAAATACTACATCCTACTAAAAGAAACCAGGGCTTCTTGAAGAAATGGCTAATTACACTGGGTGCAGTGGCTCACACCTGTAATTCCAGCACTTTGGGAGGCTGAGGTGGGTAGATCACTTCAGGCCAGGAGCTCCAGACCAGCCTGGTCAACACGGTGAAATCCCATCTCTACTAAAAAACAAAAATTAGCTGGGCATGGTGGTACATGCCTGTAATCCTAGCTACTCAGAAGGCTGAGGCACGAGAATCCCTTGAACTCAGGAGGTGGGGGTTGCAGTGAGCTGAGATCAGCCACTGCACTCCAAAATGGGCAACAGAGGAAGACTTTGTCTCAAAAAAAAAAAAAAAAAAGAAAAAGAAAAAGAAAAGAAAAAAGAAATGGTTAATTACAGGTCTGACACAGGAAATACACAGATGAGCCTGAAACATCTCAGAACTGTCAAGTAAGCTATCAAAAATTACTAGTCCTGTCAAGAAGACTAACAAGCGGATACGAAGACCCCACTGACTAAAGATGGAACAATATGAGCTTCAATAAGAATAAAAACTGCAATGGATTTGTAACCAACCAAATAAAATTAAATCTATGAACTAACAATATTTTTTAAAACACTGGTCATCAATTGAGGATAAGAGACAGCCAAGTCATTATCTTCATTACTAATTTTATAATGAATGAAAATAATGAAATAATTGGTGTTTATATCAAAATCATTATCAAAAATAATGAAAACAAAATAATGGAATTCGTTTTGCAACCCCAAAAGACAGATGTGTAGGCATTAAGCCTCAATAGCTGCAACATCAAAAAAGGGCACAAAGCAGACACGGTGTGCCTCCCAATGAAAGAATGCAAAACCACCTGTCAGTCTTGCCAAAGGATCAGGCTGGAGACTGATCAGGCCTTTGGATTCATCTGCCAAACTGAAGGAAATACAAAGAGGAACTTCAATCATCAGGAGTATGCAATAGCAAAATGCAGTCTGAGGGAAACACAACAGGCCAAACAGCCTAGGTTCCATGGATCAGTGTTTCATTACTAGCCCCTCTAAGGAGTCATTTTAAACAATTTTTTCACGTCATCCCTCCTCCCATAAAATTTTAATGCCACAGGTAAAGTGTTATATCTCTTCATGTACTGGGGCCTTTGGAAGGTCACAAACCATTGTAATGCATAAGGTTTTTTTTGGCTCTAAAGAACTAATTTTTGCCCCCATGTGTGCGATACTACCCTCATCCCCCCATTATACATGCCATAATATAAAGAAAAGAAAGGAATGGGGGAAGGCCTATAAGTTAAGAGACTTTAAAAACCCAAGTTTTATATGGGCAAGTTTAAACCCTAACATCTAGAGATGAATATTGGGTGACTAAGCCATAAAGAAACACAAGGAAGGAAATAATATAAAAGTCAGGACAAAATGTGGAGAAGAGAAGGGCAGTGGCTGAGATGGGCATACGGAAGAGCTTCTGGGGTGCCTGCTAAAGTTCTACTTTTTGATCTAGGTAGTGATTACAAAGCTATGTCTACAAAGTACTAAAGTTAAGCTACACAATTTCTGGTGTGGTTTTCTATATCTCTATTTATTTCACAATCAAAAGGTTAAAGTTCACTTCGGGAGGCCCAAGGCAGGAGAATCACTTGCACCCAGGAATTCAAGACCAGTCTGGTCAACAGAGCAAGACCTGATCTCTACAAAAAATTTTTAAAAATTAGCCAGGCGTGGTGGTGCATGCCTGCACTTCCAGCTACTAGGGAGGATAAGGTGGAAGGATCCCTGGAGCCCAGGGGTTCAAGGCTGCAGTAAACTATGATCACATCACTGCACTCCAGCCTAAGCAACAGGGCAAGACTCCATTAAAAAAAAAAATTAAAAAGAATAAAATTTAGTACACCATCTGTTTAAATGTCTTGACAAAGTAAAGTGAAATGACTATAGTCACTGGTATCAACTTGACTTCTGAATATATTTTGTCCTTTGAATAGCCTTCCAAAATATACAAATTTGGACTTCATCTCTAGACTTTTTAAATAATTCCTATCTTGGGTAAAGAGCGCTATAACTTCCATAAAACCTACATCTAATTCTTATGAAGGTAACATTTCTTCCCTTAGTATAAAGAGTAAAATGAAAAATTCTAGTCCTTATGTTTAGGTATTCTCTTCAGAACTAAGATTACTTTGTTAGTTTAGTCAATGTACCATATCAATAAAATAGAAAATAAAACTAAACATAGGGGAAAAACTCACTAGACATGAGCTTTGGAAATAAAGAAAAAACTGAGTTAGCAGTTTTACATACTATATTATATTCTAAACATAAAACATTTACAAGTATTAAGTCTACATACAAAAATTTAAGGGTACAAACTTGAAACTGGTCTTAAAAAGCTTGCCTTTTTAGAAATAAAAATTCATTCTTTCTTATCTTCTTTTTAAAGCATTTAATTAGGTGCTGACATTTAGGAATTATAGAAAAATGAGTATTTATCCAAAAAACTGTTTTTTAAAAACTAGCATGGAGTTAGTTCTCCATGTTTCACATATTTAAGTAGTAATAAAACCATATTAAGTCACATACATAAAGATGGAAATTTTAGAGTAAAAATTCTAATGTTTTATTTAAGTGAATAACTTACCCAATTTGATATCTCCATCTAAGGTAAAGAGAATGTTGCCAGCCTTTAGATCTCTGTGGATGATCTTATTATCATGTAAGTAGTTCAATGCATCTAAAGTCTGCTTGCAAACTACTTGTATTTGGGACTCAGTTAATGGTCTCTCAAGTTCTACAAGCAGAAAGTAAAAAAAAAATCTGCTTTTTATACAGTGAAAACATATTAGCAGGCTATATACCTTTCTGTATATATCATCACTGTCAAAGATCATATGCAGTGAATTTATTTTAAAAGAACTGTATCTACAAAGATCACTTTCTTGACATACTCAACATTTCATTTTAGAATTTTACTATAATTATCCAAGAATATAAAAACATAATTGAGTTGATTTAACTTATTGAACTTCACTCAATACTTATATATTTGAATATATTTATATATGTTTGAAATTCTTTCATCTTATCAAGTATAATTTAAGATATGAACATAAAGAACAAAAAGGTATTTACCAAGCATCACAGCATCTACTGCTCCACCTGCACAAAATTCAATGAGGATCTGCATGCAAAAAAAAAAACAAAAGCATGTGTCTAAAACCACACTGAGTTTTTTTGAGTTTCAGTATTTTTTCTTCAGCTTAGCAAAAAAGATAAAGAAATAGCTATCAAATAATCTGGTTATGGAAACGATATACTAAATGAAGATTTTGTCAAAAGAGTTACAAATCTCAAACAATACACATTTGATAAAGCCCACTGTGAAAGCATGGGCATTTTTGTTAATTGCCATGTTTAGTGTCCCTGCTTCTCTAAAACTACCAGGTACAGAACTTTTTCATTCGGTATTGTACTGCACAGCTATTTGGTCACCAATGAAAGATTTTATTACTTATATTTTTAAGGCAACTTGTGCTTTAAGTGAACAAGCATACATTTGTTTTTTTAAACTGTATTAAATAGGAATAAATCCTGAAAATATTTACACAGAGACTTCTTTTAGAAAAAGAAAAAAAAAACAGAAGAAATACACACAAAAGCTACAGATCCTAGCTCAATTATTACCTGCTGATAGATGCTTATCTTGACTTCCCTGGTAAGACATAACACCATATATCTTTCCTTCTTAACCCTTACCACAGTTGTAATTTTATATTTATTGTGATTATTCGATTAACTAACATTTATGTCTCCCACTAAACTTCCCCTCACAGTTATCTAAATTTTTATTGTGCAATAGTCCCAAGTAAAGGTCTTATCTGTTTATTAACTAGTCTAGGGGTTCATTTGCATTATAATCTTTGGAAACATTCTGTCACAGCCCTGAACAATAATTTCAGAAAACACCACATTAATAATAACTATAATTTTAAAAAATAACATATTTTTAACTAATTAGGTAGCTTCCTGCCTTTTTTCCCTCAGCATAATGCTTTATTTTTTTTTTACAGGTGCTTGCCAATTAGAAATTGTTTTCAAATTCATTACATTATTCAGAAAATAATTTGGGAGGTAGATCATTACTCATCCTACAGATGAGTAAACAGACTCGTAAAAGTTAACTGACTTATCCAAGTTCCGTAAGTGGCAGCACTAGGATAAAAAAATATAGACCTTTAGGCATCCAGTCAGGTATTCCTTATACTACTTACTCTTCTCTCTCATAAAACTTTGCTTCTTCCTTCAGGAAGAAAGACTGAAGCTGCATTTTAAAAAGTCCTCTTGATTAAACTAATGTTGGTACAGAACAAGTGATTGACAGATTATTATAATGAATATGAAAGTTTTATTTCTATATCTACTTGTACCTTAATATTTTCTGAAAATGAATAAAATTTATACATACAGTTTTAGCCATCACATCATGCACTAAAGTTGAACCTGATAATATGATAAATATTTAACATTTCTACTATTTTCCAGTTTATTACAAGATGTACAAAAAGTTTAGGATAAAAAATTATAAACAATTTCTAAGAGAAACTTTAAAAACTTTTAAATGATTAAATTTAAATTATAAACAAGGACATCTAATTTCATACTTTAGGAAATTTATTATTCTTAACCAAATTTTTCCACCTGGATCCAATGTCAAACAATCATGATGAAACTGTACAATCTGAAACATAAATCTGAACATCTGTTGAAGCTGAGAATAACTTTGTTATTACTCTCTTAATAGCAGATCAACTCTCATTCAAGTGACACAAGTAACTAAATAGAAGAGGTAAGACATAAAATAGGTTTTAACAATTCATAAACATCTCTTTAGGGCAATTAACTCATTTTGGCTACTCCTTTAGATCAACGGAAAATACTTACCCAAAGATTGTTCTCATAATAGAAGGCATCTAGAAGCTTGACTATATTTGGGTGATCACAAGATGCTAATATATCAATCTCTACCATGTAATCTTCAAGTTCTTCTTCAGATTTAGTGTCAATCACTTTTGCAGCAGCTAAAACACTGGTCTCTTTATTCTGGGCCTGAAAATGAAAGTATCAGAAGTGTCACATTTCAAATGCACCATTTTCTAATTTTTTATTATTTTAATGACTTTAAGTTTTAATTCATATTTAATTCATATTTATGTTTAGGCTGTCTTTTAAAAAAAGTGTGTCAAGAGAATGAGAAGACAAGCCACAGACTGAGAAAATATATGCAAGACACATATTTGATAAAGGAAAGTTTTAGGTTCGCAGCAAAATTGCGTGGAAAGTACAGAAAGTTCCCTCGTGCTCCATGCATAACCACCCCCCCATCAACACTGCACACCAGAGTGATACATCTGTTACTATGATGAACCTACATTAACACATCATTATCATCCCAAGTCCAAAGTTTACATTACAGTTTGCTCTTGCATCTATGGGTTTCAACAAATGTATAATGACATGCAGCCATCGTTATAATATCACACTGCCCTAAAAATCCTCTGTGCTCTGCCTCCTCATCCCCTCTTTCCTCCAACCCCTGATCTTTTTACTGCATCCATAGTTTTGCTTTTGCTTTTCTGGAATGTCATATACTTGGAATCAGAGTGTGTATAGACCTTTCTGATCAGCTTCTTTCACTTAGTAATATGTATTTACAGTTCCTTAATGTTTTCATGGCTTAATAACTCATTTCTTTTTAGCACTGAATAATATTCTATTGTCTGAATATACCACAGTTTATCCATTTACTTACTTAAGGATATGTTGGTTGTTTCTAAGTTTTGGCATTTATGAATAAAGCTTCTATAAACATGTATGTGCAGGTTTCTGTGTAGACATGTTTTTCAACTCATTTGGGTAATAAACAAGGAGTACAACTGCTGGATCATATGGTAAGAGTATGTTTGGTTTTTAAAGAAACTGCCAAACTGTCGGCCGGGCGCGGTGGCTCACGCCTGTAATCCCAGCACTTTGGGAGGCTGAGGCTGGCGGATCATGAGGTCAGGAGATCGAGACCATCCTGACTAACATGGTGAAACCCTGTCTCTACTAAAAATACAAAAAATCAGCCAGGCGTGGTGGCGGGCACCTGTAGTCCCAGCTACTCAGGAGGCTGAGGCAGGAGAATGGCGTGAACCCGGGAGGTGGAGCTTGCAGTGAGCCGAGATTGCGCCACTGCACTCCAGTCTGGGCGACAGAGCGAGACTCCATCTCAAAAAAAAAAAGAAACTGCCAAACTGTCTTCCAAAATGGCTGAAAGAGTCTGCATACACACCAGCAATGAATGAGTTCCTGTTGCTCCACATCCTCACCAGCATTTGGGGTTGCCAGCAAGCATGGGTTTCACCAGTCTAACAGCTACATAGTAGTACTTGTATCTTTTCAATTTACAATTCCCTGATGACATATGATGTTGAGCATCTTTTCATATACTTATTTGTCAAATCTTTGGTGAGATGTCTGTTCAAATCTTTTGCCCATTTTTTAACTAGGCTGTTCATTTTCTAATTGTTAAGTTTTAAGAGTTCTTTGCATATTCTGGATAACTTTCCTTTATCAAATATGTGTCTTGCAAATATTTTCTCAGTCTGTGGCTTGTCTTCTCATTCTCTTGACACACTATTTTTAAAAGACAGCCTAAACATAAATATGAATTAATGCATGCTATGGCTATGCACAGGGGACAGCATTTCAAATCACAGCCTCTGGTGGGTCAGACTGCTAGGATTAAAATTCTGGTTTTGCCACTTATTAGCTGTGTTGCTTGGGGCAATTTACAAAATCTCTCTTTTAGTTTCCTCATCAGTAAAAATTACCTACATCTCACAAGTTCGTGAGAATTAAGATAACATATATCTGCCAAGGAAAAAAAAAAAGCACATATAAACATTTAATATACTATCTGGCATATATAGAAGTATTCAAAAATATTAGCTGTAATTACTATTACTATTTAATCTTCACAACAGCCCCATGATATATTATTATCTCTACTTTAAAGGGGATATAAATGAGCTTTGAGGGGTTAAAAGGCTTCCCCAGGTCATATAGCTAGTAAGAAGCAGAAACAGAATTTAAATCCAGGTCTGTTTCCAAAGCCCTTTCTGCTGGAGGTTGAAACCCATTTATGCTGGAGGTTGCAAATTTTTGTGTGTGAAATTAACCCATTTATGCTAGAGGTTGCAAATTTTTTTGTGAAAAATCAGACCTTGGCAATTACCTTGGGCAGTAGGATATAAATAACTCCCACAAGCTTAGCGTTCCAATAATGGAACACTAGGCATAATCATTACCCATGAAGGGTAGCAGAATACACCACTTCAAACACGCCACTCTGCCATAAGGATCACTTTGAGTGAAAGGCACTTGAAAAATAGCAGATGCAAGAAGGGCATTCTAATTTTCCACCTTTTCTTCCTGAAACTACAAGATAAAATGTTCCTGTAACAGACGTCTTCTCTATCCCAGGAGAAAAGAAACATTCTTTGATAGGGAGTCATAGTCAAGAGAACTGTGTACAAACAGACCTTGTTAAATTAAACATCTTCCTTTAGCCTCCCCATATAACATCTACTTTTCCACAATCGCCTCTCTTCTTTCAACCTAACACAAAAGCATGTAGGTTTTGCCATTTCTCTATGACTTCATTTTCTTTTGAGGGCTCCCATGTCACATAAAACTTATATTAAATGTCTATGCTTTTCTCCTCTACTCTATCTTGTGTCAATTTAATTCTCAGGCCCAGCAGGGACGCTAAGAGGGTGGAGGCAAAGTTTTGCCTCCTCTATACCCTTTCCAGTCTCCCCATATTTCTATCATTTGGTCATTTTTCCTTGTTCTTAGTACTTTAACTTTCTCGTTTTCTTTCTTTGGTTAACTTCTCACCATCACTTATTTTAAATAAAAGGTTTCCAAATATGTAGTAGATACTAGGATCAGTTTTTAACGTTAGGAATCAGATCTTAAAATGCTAACTAGGTTGTTTTTATAAGACATTTCAATATGATATATGTTAACATCACTTCAGCAAAACTGCACTTATTACATTAAAAACATACTAAATTTTTTAAAGTTAATAAATGTTTCAATAAATAAATGTCTAAATCTCACTTTTAAGAATTTATCAGGAGATAATTTCATAAAATAAAACTCATGCATATACAAAAATACTCATGAAAGCACCATTTGCAATAGCGAAAAAGTCAATCAGCCTAAATGTCCATTAACAGGAACCTGGTTAAATCATGCAGTACAGTTCTAAAATGAAAAATTACGCAGCCACTAAAATTAATTGACTGACGTCCTGGAGATTTTAAAGATGTATCTTTTATACTTGTGAATGGGCTGGCATGAAGGAAGAAAAATAACTCACACTAGATAACCTCTAAAATTCCTCACGGTAACAAATTCTATCATATATTGATTATACCAACAATGACATCATTTGGTTTAATATAAATAATAAAAGTTACATTAAAAGAATAGTGCCTCAAATTATTGCTTGAAAATAACATGATTACTCATCAGGATCTAGTTCTAAAAAACTCTAAAAAAACAAAACTGAAATAAATATTTACAAGTGTGTGACACTATTCTCTACACTAATATAACTGGGACATAAAGTATTTAAAAAAAAGAGCTTATCTACCTAATATCTAAAGGCATAAAAACTCTTCACATAGGCCAGGTGTGGTGGCTCATGCCTGTAATCCCAGCACTTTGGGAGGCCAAGGCGGGCGGATCACAAGGTCAGGAGTTCAAGACCAGCCTGGCCAACATGGTGAAACCCCGTTCCTACTAAAAATACAAAATTAACCAGGTATGGTGGTGGATGCCTGTAATCCCAACTACTCGGGAGGCTGAGGCAGGAGAATTGCTTGAACCCGGGGACGGAGGTTGCAGTGAGCCAAGATCGTGTCATTGCACTCCAGCCTGGGCAACAGACCAAGACTCTGTCTCAGGGGGAAAAAAAAAAAAACTCTTCACATAAAGGCTTAATGAAATAACTAAACTCGGGGTCCCCAACCCCGGGGCCACAAACCAGTACCAGTCCATGGCCTATTAGGAACCAGGCCTATTAGGAACATGGCCTATTAGGAGATGAGCAGCAGGCAAGTAAGCAAAGCTTCATCTGTATTCACAGCCACTCCCCATTGCTCACAATACCACCTGAGCTGTCTCCTGTCAGATTAGCAGCAGCAACAGCTTCTCAGAGGAGCATGAACTCTTATTGTGAACTGTGAACCCTATTGTGAACTGCGTATGCGAGGGATCTAGGTTGTGCGCTCCTTATGCGAATCTAACGCCTGATGATCTGTCACTGTCTCCCATCACCCCAAGATGGGAACATTTAGTTGCAGTAAAACAAGCTCAGAGCTCCCACTAATTCTATATTATGGTGAGTTGTATAATTATTTCATTATATATTACAATGTAATAATAATAGAAACAAAGTGTACAATAAACGTAACACACTTGAATCATCCCCAAAACATCCCCGCATCCGGTCTGTGGAAAAGTTGTCTTCCATGAAACCAGTCCCTGGTGCCAAACTGAACTAAACAAATGTTAAAAACAAGAATGGAATAACAAATCCCAATCTTAATTTAAAAATATAACTTCTGTTGATAAAAAGATTTCAAATATCAGTCATGATCACCTAAAATCACTGTTTTTATCTTCATGAATCATCAATAGAGCTTGGCCACATTACATAAACAAATGAGGGATACTGGGAAACATAAGTTGTCTGAATGTTCCATACTGGTTTCATATTCTAAAAAAATTACACCCTCATATTACTTTTGTTTGAACAGAAGGTATTCCCTGGGTGGTGAGTACAGGAATAATTTTTAAATCTTCATTTATTTTCTTTCTATATTTTTACATTTTCTAATATTATATAGTATTTCATAGTGAAGAATATATTTTAATACAATTTTTAGCTGAAAACTGAAAGACCAGCACAGAAAACAGAGATGATTTCAGTCCCACAGAGGTGTTAGTCAATCAAAGGCAAAAAAGCAGACAAACAAACAAAAAACACGTAAGATAAATACGAAAGGAAATCTAAAAAAAAAAAGGAATAAAAAGAAAAAATAATCACTGGGATTGATTCTGTCAATCTGGATGATTTCATCTCAAGGCTGAGGTATTCTTCCCCCACCAAAAGAAGAAGAGCCTAATTGTCCAGTGTGTAAGAACATTTAACCATAAATTGTAAAAACTAAACAACTCAAATTGTTCATGAACAACTCAAAATGTTCATGAACATCCACTACAAGGCACTGGTCCAGGCTGAGGAAAACACAAAGACAAACAACACCCCAGTGAAATGTGCTCTAGAAAAGAAACGCAATACAGCCATCCCCTCTATCCCCAGGAATACATCCCAAGACCCCCACTGGATGTCAGAAACCTTGGATAGTACTAAACCCTATGTATACTATGTTTTTTCCTTGCATACATACCTATGACAAAGTTTAATTTATAAATTAGGCACAGTAAGAGATTAACAACAATAACTAATAATAAAATAGAACTGTAACAATATACTATCATAAAAATTATGTGAATGTGGTCTCTCAATACATCTTACTGTACTGTACTCACCTATTTTCAGACTGCAGGTAAATAAAACCGTGGAAAGTGAAACCTTGGATAAGGGGAAACTACTGCACAAAAATCTATTAAAAATCTTGGTCAAATCTTGACCAAAAGAGTTGATCTGCTGAAATCCATTCATTCTTCCAACAAATACTTACTGAGTGCCTTCTATATGTTAGGTTACTGTTCTAGATGCTGACAATGTACAAATATTCAAAATCTCTCTGTGCTGGGGTACTTACAATTTTGGGGAGTGGACAGCCAACAAATAAATCAGTATATTAGCAATTAGTACTGTGGGAAAAAGTAAACTAATATGAAAGATGAGGAGGCTGGGCGCGGTGGCTCATGCCTGGAATCCCAGCACTTTGGAAGGATGAGGTGGGCAGATCACTTGGGCGCAAGAGTTTGAGACCAGCATGGACAAATGGCAAAATAATGTCTCTACCAAAAAATACAAAAATTAGCAGGGTGTGGTGGTGCACGCCTGTAATCCCAGCTACTCAGGAGGCTCAGGCACAAGAATCACTTGAACCTGGGAGGGAGAGGTTGCAGTGAGCCAAGATTGCACCATTGCGCTCCAGCATGGTTGACAGACTGAGACTCCGTCTCAAAAAAAAATAAAATAAGATGAGGAAATGGGGTATGGGAGCACACAGGCCAGAATTTACAACTTAAATATGGTAGTTAAGTTAGGTCTAACTGAGGTGGTATTTGAGCATATTAATATCAATAAAATTCAATGATTATTTTAATGTTTTTACCTACATAAATTGGAAATATTAGTATTTTGCAAAGAAATCAGTAAGAAAAATCTCAAATTATTTCAAGTATGTTATTCTATATAGTAATATTCATTATGCTATTAGAAGAGGCACTGTTCTCTGCACTTTCCATTTAGTAACTTATTTAATCCTTGTATCAGTTGGGGTCCAGATAGGAGGAAAATCACATTGATTATTTTAATAGAGAAAATTTAATAAAAGCAATGACTAACTCTGTTGCTAACTGAAAAAATAATACAAAGGATCACGGAGGTAACAACTACAGGCAAAAGCTACCACCCCTAGGACTATGGGAACAAAGGGAAAAGACTGGAATTATTAAAATTCAGAAGCTTGGAGGAAGGGTTCCACAGAGCTGAAACTCAGACGGACCTCTGAGGAGACAGTGCTGCTCAGCTGGTGCTGTTGTCTCTGAAGAGGGGTCCTGTGAGACTGGGACCCAAACTTTTGAGGAACAGGGTACCAGCCAACTGATGCTGGTGTTATGAAGGGATATGATGAGGTTAGTTCTGCGAGTGTTGGAAAAACTACAAACTGTATTCAACAGCTGCTACAGAAAGAAACTGCTGATGCTGGAGCAAAAAAAAAACTTCTACAAGGGTGATGGTCAAAGTAACAAGAAAGCAGACAGGAAGTTCACAGGAAACAAGACAAAGGTGTAAGTCATTTCTTCCTCCTTCTCCTTGCAGCCTCCCTCTAATGCCCTATACTTTTGAAAAACAAATGAGCTGCTAGCAAGGCAGAAATGTGACCTGCAGTCTTTGAACCAGCATCACAAAGCGAAGTACAGAAGGGCGTATTTGGAACTGAGATTAAGACCTGGCATAATCCTTCAAAACATATGAGCAACACAGATGGGAGAGCTAAGGTACAGAGTAGAGTAAACGTTTGGGTAATAAATATCCAAAGTTCCAAAAAGCTATTAAGTGAAGAGAGGGGAAACCGCACTGAAGGAAGCATATACTTTTAGACTGTTGATACTGTTATCTGTTTTAAATTACATGCAAATTACGGTGATCTTTTCAGTCCTACTAAGATTTTGGTAGGAACAAGTATCAACATTAAAAAAGAATAAAATTACTCATCATCATTTAGCAAACACACAGTTAATTCTCATTATTTGTGGTAGTTATGTTTTATAAAATTGCTGCAAGCACTGAATTAGTGACTACTGAAACATTGTTCATAGGGAAAACCATGCACATACACACACCCCTCACACAGATTATTATATTCTTAAATCCTAAAAACAATTCATCCAGGGAGATTCTCCTTTCTTTATTTTACAAAACAGAAATGAGGTGTATAAGTGTTAAGTGACTTGCGGAAGGCCATCCCAAAAACAGATGTCAGACTTGGGATTCAAGCCCTGTCCAACTGGCCCCACAGCCAGACCTTCTTGCACTTCACTACACTGCCCTCTGCTGTCTCCGTCCTCTGGTCATCTCTTCATGAGAGTTGAAATCAAGGCAGTGTCACCTTGTTCAAGTTCAGCTGGGAATGTGCTTGTCAGAGGAGTCAAATTTTTTTGCAGCTTTGAGCATACACGCAAATAACCAAGTAAGTGCCGCAAGTATAGATTTTAGGACTACAAGTAAACTTTAACAAGTAGGCAAATTCACAAACACAAAATCTGCAAATAATGAGGATCAACTGTACATACTCTTTCCGTAATTTCTGTAAAATATTACAGAAATTCAAAGGATTATGTCATTTCCTGAATTCTGCAAAAGAGAAAGAAATACACTTTATATTCTCCTTATATTTTCTTCACATTCTCAAACTCTATTTTATTTATATTGTTCTGGTTATGTATTCAAAATTTAGTCACTGGTCAGTCAAAATGTATCAACAAAATGGTGTCAGTAATAAGTTAAATTTGACTAAGTGTGCAGTTTCCAAAATGTTTTACCAATTCTCCAATCACACAGTTTTCCTGCTTATTTCAAGGACTTATTGACTCTGAGCAGCATGAATATGCAGAAACAAACACAACTGTGTAATAAAAAAGCTGAGGAAATGTGCATAGATTGCATACTTGGAAAAGATGAAAAACAGAATACAAAAAGACAATTTCAAAAATATATTTTAAAATAAGACAAAAAATGTACCATGTCTGGAAATTAATTCAAGAAAAATAAAGACTTAAATAGTAAGGAAAACAATCCCATTTACAATAGCATCAAAGAGAATAAAACACTTGGGAATTAACTTAACCAAGGAGGTGAAAGACTTGTACAATGAAAACTAAAAAATCAATGCTGAAAGAAATTAAAGACATAAATAAAAACACATCCCATGTTCATATATTGGAGGCTTAATATTGTTAAAATGTCAATACTACCCAAAGCAATCTACAGATTCAGTGCAATCCCTGTCAAAATCTCAATGACATTTTTTGCAGTAACAGAAAACCCTATCCTAAAATTCACATGGAATCTCAATGGACCCTGAATAGCCAAAATAATCTTGAAAAAGAACAAAGCTTGAAGACTCACACTTCCTGATTTCAAACTTGCTACGAAGCTACAGTAAACAAAACAGTGCAGTCCTGAAATACAAACCAATGGAATAGAGACCAGAAAAAAAAATTGGCATATATATGGTCTAATGATTTTTGGCAAGGGTTCCAAGACCAGTCAATGAGAAAAGGGCAGTCTTTTCAAAAAAATGGTACTGGGAAATCTGAATATCCACATGTGAAACAGTGAACTTGGACCCTTACCTAACACCATAAACAAAAATTAACTCAAAATGGACCAACGAAAAACCTAAATGTAAGACCTAAAACTATAAAACTCTCAGAAGACAGCATGAGGCAAAAGCTTTATGATACTGGATTTGACAATGAATTCTGAGATATGACACCAAAGCACAGGCAACAAAAGAAAACATAGAACTGGACTTGATGAAAATTGTAAAATGTTATACATTTTAAAAGACAATATTAGAGTAAAATGGCAACCTATAGAGTGACAGAAAATATTTACAAATCATGTATCTGATGAGGATTAATATCTAGAATATACAGAGAACTCCTAAAACTCAACAACAACAACAACAACAACAACAACAAAAACCAAAACTAGCCCAATTCAAAAATGGGCAAAGGAGCTGAACAGGTATTTCTCCAAGGAAGATATACAAATGGCCAATAAGCCATGAAAAGATGCTCAACGTCACTAATATTAGAGAAATGTAAGTCAAAACTATACAAACTACCACTTTACACCCACTAGGATGACTATTATTTTAAAAAAGAATGAAAAGAACAAGTATAGGCAAAGATGTGGAGAAATTAGAACTCTTGTTTTGTGCACAAATTGATGGAAATATAAAATTGGTACAGCTACAGAAAACATACGGCAGTTCCCCCCAAAAAATTAAAAATAGATTCCTACAAGATCCAGGAATTCCACTCCTGGGTATTTACCCTAAAAAACTGAAAGCAGGGTCTCAAAGAGATACTTGTACACCCATGTTCATAGCTAAATACACAACATTTAAAACATGGAAGCAATCCAAGTGACATCAATAGAGTGGATAAGCAAAATGTGTATATACATACCATAAATATTATTCAGCCTTAAAAAGGCAGGAAATTTTAACATATGCTGTGACATGGATGAACCTTAAGGTTCATTATGCTAAATGAACTAAGTTAGTCATAAAATGGTAAATACTGTATGATTCCATTTAATGAGGTACTTAGAGTAGTCAAAATCATAGTATCAAAAAGTAGAACAGTTGCCTAGGGCTGGAGGAAGGAAGAAATAAGAAGCTAGTGTTTAACAGGGTAGAGTTTCATTTCGAAAGATGGTAAGAGGCATGAGAATGGACACTGGTGATGGTTGCACATTACGAATGCATTTAATACCACTGAACTAGACATTTAAAAATCATGAAGATGGTGAATCTTCATAGGATATAAAAAATAGTCAAGACAGTAAATTTTATGTGTATTTTACAATTAAAAAATTGAAAAATAAATGTGCACAAATTTTGTAATTTCAAAATAGCATTAATAAATAATCATTTGTTTTGCTCTAACAATTCTCCTAAAAATTTAACCTAAAAGAATGTCATGGAAATATACTATGTGCATATGGACATCCATTATATGATGGAAGCACTGCAAAGCAGTAAGAAAATGACGGTCTTTAAAGTACATGGTGCTGGGACAACTGGGTATCTACATAGAAAAAATAAAATTCGGCCCTTACCTCACTCTGTAAGCAAAAATCAACACCAGTTTAATTACAGACCTAATGTAGAAGGCAATACCATAAAACTTTACAAAGATAACACAGCGGGATATCTTCACCATCTTGGGTAGGGAAGAATTTCTTAAGACAAAAACATTAGCCATGTAGGGAAAAGTTAATAAATTGGACTATATTAAAACTTAAAATGTCTACACAAAAAAGAAAATCCTAAAGAGAGTGAAAAGATAAACCACAAGGCAGAAGAAAATATGTACATTATATAAACTGACAAAGGATAAGTATCCAAAATATATAATGACCCCCATAAATCATTAAGAAAAAGAAAGAGAGCCCAAAAGACTAACAATCACTTTAGAGAACAGGAAATCCAAATGGCCAATAAACATATGAAAACGAGCTCAACCTCATTAGTAATCAGGGACGATATTACTTCACATTCATCAGGGCACAGACAAAAAAAAGGGGGCCAGAAGAAAGATTCTATCAAGGTTAATTTAAAGATCCAAAATCAGATATGGTATGCTAGTTTCTTGGCCATTCTTTATAAAACTTTGGCAGGATACTCTGAAATAAATTATATAATATTACTTTATCTTTAAATGTTAATAAGCCATAACACAGACCTTTAAAATTTTAAAGAGACTTTATAAAGCTCATGCCATACAACATACCAACTGGAAATAAAACATGCTTTACAAGCAAAAATAAAATATCTTGGCTGGATACAGTGGCTCACGCCTATAATCCCAGCACTTTGGGAGGCCAAGGCGGGTGGATAGCTTAAGCCCAGGAGTTGGGGACCAGCCTGGCCAACAAGGCGAAACCCCATCTCTACTAAAAAATACAAAAATTAGCCGGGTGTGGTGGCAGGCGCCCGTAATCCCAGCT
Organism: Hylobates moloch; assembly: GCF_009828535.3. Classification (NCBI taxonomy): domain Eukaryota; kingdom Metazoa; phylum Chordata; class Mammalia; order Primates; family Hylobatidae; genus Hylobates; species Hylobates moloch. The sequence continues at coordinate 29,580,079 of NW_026652278.1, forward strand.
ACTCCAGAGGCTGAGGCATGAGAATCACTTGAACCTGGGAAGCGGAGGTTGCAGTGAGCCAAGATCGCAGCACTGCATTCCTATCTGGGCAACAGAGTGAGACCCTGTCTCCAAAAAAAATTAAAATTAAAATTAAAAAATAAAGTATCTTGATTTCCAGTACATTTCTTCAAAATTGAGATGCTAAAATGACAACATACAAAGAGAAATGAAATTTATTAACTTTGCTCACACCTTCCAAGAAAGGAGGAAGGGATGGAAGGAGGGATGATTCAAATACCTTCCCTTTCTAAAGAAAGCACTCAAATTAACTAATATTTCAGCATTAATTTATAGGAAGAAGTGTGAGCTGATTAGCTGGTAAACTGGAAGAGTTGATCATCTTATAAATTAAAAGAACAATAAAATATTGTTTTTATACTCCATATGTATATTCAGTAGTTATATCCTTACAGATAAAAAACAGGTTAGTAAGAAACACAGGGATATAAAATAAATGCCCTGGTCTTGACATTTTTCTTCCCATTATCTTGAGATGAGATTATCACTTAAAAACTACTTCTGAAAATGATTCCTCTTTAAGAAAAAAATATATATATATTCACTGAATCGATTAGTTCTTTTCGTTAAAATTTTTTCTGAAATTTCAAAACCATCTCAGTTCTCATTTTGGTACATAAAAGTGACAGATTTTTATAATAAAAAGGCAACATTTTATACAGTAACAGCAATAGCATCTTATATTCAAGCAGAAGTATACCTTGACATAGAGACACTACTGTGGCAAAATAAGAATTAACTGCTTCTGTTACAGAGTTGTGTTAAAGATCTGTGTGAATTTAAATACAGATTTACAAATAAGAAACATGGGAATAAAGTAATATGCCACTTTATCTAGAAGTCTATGTCAGCACATAAACAATAACTTTCTGGTTGAAAACAGAAAACTAAGAAGGAAAGTTTCAAACTTTAAAATTGTGCCAGAAAATATACTATAAAATAATTCACTAAATTACTAACATTTCCAAAGTCAAGTTATTTAAAATTGTTCAGGAAGGATTAATCGACATAATTAGACAAGTGAAAAAAACAAAGGTACAAGTAAGAGAAAATCCTTAAGAAAAGAAAATGAAAAAGAGAAACAGATAATGAATGGATAAATGGATGAATGGATGGATAGACGTGTGTAATAAAGTCGGCATAGCAAAATATGAACAGCTGTAGAATCTAGGTAGTTGATATGTGTATGTTCTCTATACAACTTTTTTTACATATCAACATTTTTATAGGATTGAAAAACTTCAATGTTGAGGGGAAAATAATAAGAGCACTCAATAAGATTAAGATATTATAGAATAGTAATTAATAGCTTTCTTATATCCAAACAATAATTGCAAAACATAATGGAAGAACTATCCCATTCAAAATAGTAGCTGAAAAGATAAAATATCAAGGCAAAAATTTAACAACGAAATGCAGAACTTATATGAAAAAATATTAAAATTTTAAGAGATAATAGTTGTTTGCTGTTGTTGTTTGAGACGAGGTCTTGCTCTGTCACCAAGGCTGGAGTGCAGTGGCACAATCACAGCTCACTGCAGCCTCCACCAAGTTCAAGGGATCCTCCCACTTCAGCCTCCCCAGCAGCTGTAACCACAGGCGAGTGCCATCATGCCCAGCTAATCTTTTTTACTACTTTCCATAGACATGGGGTCTCGCTATGTTGCCCAGGCTGTTCTTGAATTCCTGGGCTCAAGCAATCCTCCTGCCTCAAACTTATAAAGTGCTGGGATTATAGGCATGAGTCACTGCACCTGGCCAGATAACAGTTTTTACTGAGGTCTTGGGGCAAGCAAAAATAGAATTTGTTCATTCTGTTTATTTTCAACCTTTGTTTTCTAATAAATTTATTTTCTAATTTTAAAATACCTCCATGGATCAGGAAAAAGAATTAAATAAATGAAAAGCAATCTACATTGTGGAAAAAGGACCTCATATCCTACAAATCATTAAGGAAAAAATAAATAACCAAAGATTTTAATAGACAAATGAATAACACAGATGAATCCTGAAAAATTACACTCAACCAGTGGTGCTGATTTTGGCATCCAGGAGACATTTGGCAATGTCTGGAAGTATTTTAGGTTGTCACAAAGGGGTAGGGTCAGGGATGCATCCTACAGTGCATAGGACAGCCCTCCACAAAAAAGAATTATCTTGTCCAAAACGGCTGTAGTGCCAACACTGAGAAACCCTGTGCTAAGTGCAAAAAGCCATACATATTAAGAATACATATTGTATGTTTCCATTTACTAAAAAATTCTAGAAAAGGCAAAATTACAGAGCCATTCCGAAAGCAAGTGAGGGCTATCTTGAGCTTGGTGTGGGAATAGAGACTGACTGCAAAATAGGCACATGAGAACTTTCTGGGGGTGACAGAAAGGTTCCAAAGCTGGATTGTAGTAATGGTTGCAAAACTATACAGATTTACTAAAACTCACAAAATTATATGGGTGAATTTTGTGGTATATAAATTATACCTCAAAATAGAGCTTTTTTTTTATTTGGGCAAATAACCAGGAATTCCACCAAAAAAAGATACCCAAATATTGAATAAGCACATAAAAAGGCAATCAACTTCATTAGTCATCAGGAAAATGTAAATAAAACCACTTACACTCAACAGAATGGCTAACAAAAAACATTAAAGATAGTATTAATAACAATACCAAGTGTAAGTGAAGACACAGAGCAACTGGGAAAACTCCCATACCCTACTAATGGGAGTGTACATTGGTACAACCGCTTTGGAAGATATGTATAACTTATGACCTAGAAAATTCCTTCCCAGTATATATCCAACAGAAATAATGGCACATGTGCACCAAAATGCACAAGAATATTCATGAATCGTATTTTTTGTTTTTTTAATTAAAAAAATTTAAGGCTGGACATGGTGGCTCACACCTGTAATCTTAGCAGTTTGGGAGGCCGAGGTGGGCAGATCACTTGAGCCTAAGAATTTGAGACCAGCCTGGGCAACATGGCAAAATCCCGTCTCTACAAAAAGTACAAAAATTAGCTGGGCATGGTAGCGGGTGCCTACAGTCCCAGCTACTTGGGAGGCTGGGGTGGGAAGATCACCTGAGCCGGGGGAGTTGATCGCACCACTGCACTCCAGCCTGGATGACAGAGGTGAGACTCTGTCTCAAGAAAAAATAATAATAATAAAACAAATAAAGATGGGTCTCCCTATGTTGCCCAGGCTGGTCTTGAACTCCTGGGCTCAAGTGACCCTCCCACCTTGGCATTCCAAAGTGCTGGGATTACAGGCGTGAGCCCCTGCACCGGGCCATGAATCATATTTTTAATATACAAAAAGTGAAAACAATCCAAATACTACAGAATGGATAAACTATAATATTTCATAAAATACCATAAAGCAAAGAAAAAGATCAAATTACCACTACATGCAACGACATGGATGAAACTCACTCATATGTTTGGCAAAAGAAGCCCAACACAAAGGAATATATTAAATGATTACAGGATTAAAAGAATCAGGTAAATGATTATATTTATATGAAGCCCAAAAACATACCAATAAGATTGCAGTAGTCTGAGTAAGAGATGACAGCAGCTTTGACTAGTGAAATGACAGTGAAGAAAGAAAGAAGTATTTTTGAGAAATATTTAGTAGGTAGAATTAACAGGCCTTGGTGTTTAATTAGGTTTGGTGGGGAAGGCAGCAACAGGTGTTAAAAATGACCTCTAGGTCTCTGGCCTATGCAACTGGTAGATAGAAGTGGTAATTACTAAGTGGGAATACAGAAGGAGCAAATTTGTGGCTGATATCATGAGCTGAATTAGTTCATGTTTTGGACTTGCAGTTTAAGGTATCTGTGAGACATCCAAGCAGAAATCTCTAATAGACGGTTGGATGTGTGGATCTGGAGTTCAAAAGGGAGGTCTTAGGGTAGAGATAGAAATTGCATTTAGATGGTAATTGAAGCCATGGGAGAAGACCGGTTCTCTTAAGAAAAGGAGAAGACGGCCTATACCCAAGCCCTGTGGAATTCCTACACCTTAAAGTCAGAAAGAGGAAGAGCCAGCAAAGGAGTGTGATGAATAGACACAGAGGTGGAAGGAAAATCAAGAGTATGGTGACTTAAAAGCCAAAAGATGGGCCGGGCACGGTGGCTCACGCCTGTAATCCCGGCACTTTGGGAGGCCGAGGCGGGTGGATCGCGAGGTCAAGAGATCAAGACCATCCTGGCCAACATGGTGAAACCCTGTCTCTACTAAAAAGAAAAAAAAAAAATACAAAAAATTAGCCAGGCGTGGTAGCGGGCACCTGTAGTCTCATCTACTCGGGAGGCTGAAGCAGGACAATGGCGTGAACCCGGGAGGCAGAGCTTACAGTGAGCCGAGATTGCGCCACTCTACTCCAGCCTGGGCGACAGAGCAAGACTCCATCTCAACAACAACAACAACAAAAAGCCAAAAGATGAACTTTTTAAAGGAAAGAATGGCCAGGTATCTCAAATGGTAATGATAGGTCAAGTAAGATGGTAAGTGTCCCCTGAATTTAGGGACATGAAGAATCTTAAGACCATAACAAGAGTCACTATTGGGGGAAGTGGTGGGTGGAGGCTGTCAAATAAATAATACAAGAAAATGTCACAGAAATGAAGGACATAAGCCTTTGGATTGAAAGGACTAACCAAGAGCCCAGCAAAACCAAAGAAGAAGAAAAGACCTATATCAAAGTACATCACCACGAACAGAGGATAAAAGAAAAATCCTAAAGGCTATTAAGAGAAAAAGATGGAAAAGGATCCAGGAAGCCAAATGGCATCAGACACTCAACAGCAACTCTTGAAGCCAAAAGATAATGAATGGAAGAAAGTCTTCAAAACTAACAAATTCTAAATCTTAAAAATTCTTTAAAAACTTACTTTTGAACTAGAATTATATATGTTAAGTTGTGACCTTATAATAAAGACATATTTAGACAGGCAAGTTCTTAAAAAATATGTTTTCCACGGATCCTTTCTCAGAAGGCCACTAAAGGTTGTACACAACAAAAACAAGGAGGAAATTCTAACAGGAAAAACAAAGTATTTAAAACATCCTCGAAGTAGTTTGTGTTCCCAAGACTTCTAGGGGAAAAAAACTGTAACTCATTATCAAGATAGTAAAAAAGACCTAAACAGAGATAAAACATGCACAGGTGGGAAGACTCAATATCAAAGAGAGGTTAATTTTTCCAAAACTGATTTATAAATTCAATGAAATCTCTCCAAAAAAACACAGATTTTTTGTGGCACTCAACCAGGCTAACTCGAAAATGTACATAGAAGCCCTAAGGGCCAAGAATACTACTAAACTATGTTGAAGAAGCAGTGGAAATTTATTTTAATGCTTTCCTAATTAAGACAGTGGGATACTGGTATAAGAACAAATAGATCAATGAAGAGAACAGAGAATGCAGAAACAGACACATGCTACATAACAGGGCACTGCAGAGCAGTGGGGAAATATTTTTCTTCCCAGCAAATAGTTCTGGGACAATTGTGTATTCATATGGGGAAAAAAAATGAAACTGGATCCCTACCTCATACCGTTTACAAAAATCTATTCTAGGTAGATTGTAGATCTAATTGTTGAAAAGCAAAATCATAAAGCTTTTAGAAGATAATATAGAAGATTATCTTCATGATCACACGTTAGGAAAAAATGTCTTAAACATAACACAAAAAGCATCAACTGTAAAGGAAAAAACTGACAAATTGGGCCATGTTAAAGAATTCATAAAAAGACACTACAGTGAGAATGAAAAGATAGGTCTCAGAATGAGAATATAGTTGCAATAACTATCACCAGCAAATGGTTAAAATTCAGAACACATATATTGTACACACACACACACACACACAATCAACATATAAACAAAAAGACTTCAATAGAAAAATGAATAAGAGACCTGAACACAAAAGAAGAAATTCAAATTACCAAAAACATATTAAAAGAATTACTTTTAGTAATCTGTGAAAGGTGAATTAAACGCACAATGAGAAATGTAACACATTATCAGGCTGTGAAAACTTTAAAATTCTGACAATACTAAATGTTAGCAAAGATGCAGGGCAAGGAAATTATTATTATTATTATTATTATTTTTTGAGACAGACGGAGTCTTGCTCTTTCGCCCAGGCTGGAGTGCAGTGTTGTGATCTCGGCTCACTGCAAGCTCCTCCTCCCGGGTTCACACCATTCTCCTGCCTCAGCCTCCAGAGTAGCTGGGACTACAGGCGCCCGCCACCACGCCCGGCTAATTTTTTGTATTTTTAGTAGAGACGGGGTTTCACCGTGTTAGCCAGGATGGTCTCGATCTCCTGATCTTGTGATCCGCCCGCCTCGGCCTCTCAAAGTGCTGGGAATACAGGCATGAGCCACCGCGCCTGGCAGGGCAAGGAAATTCTTAAACTGCTGGTGGGAATGTAAACTCGTATAATTAGTTTGGCATCATCTGGTAAAATTAAAGATACACTACCCTATAACCTAGCAATTCCATTCCTGGATTAACTCTTAGTGAAACTCATGCATATGTGCAACTACCATTTTGTATAAGAGCCAAAAACTGGAAGCAACCAATATATCCATTAACAGTACAATAGTAAATAATTGGTGATATCATCATATAATAGAATACAATGCTACAACGAAAAAGAACTACAGCTCCATGTGATAAAGATGAACCTCACAAACATAATACTGACTTTGAAAGAGGCAAGACACAAAAGAATACGCTCAATATGACTCCATTCATATAAAGTTCAAGTGCATACAAAACTAAATTTATAACATTTACGGATATAATCCTAGATAGTAAATGATTAAGAAAAGCAAATAAATGAATAACTTAAAGATAGGATAGTGGTTTCCTTTAGGGAGAGAGAAGGTACTAGATACAGAAAGGAGGCAAGAGGGATTCTCGGATGTTGGCAGAATTCCTTGACACTGACGGTTGTTAATAATAATTCACTTTATTATCTGCTAAATGTATATATTTCCGTACTTTTTAATACAAAGATTATATATTTTACTATTTTTTAAAAGGCACACAGCCATCAGTTGTCATATAAAAATTACTTTCATCCAGCACACAGCCAAGAGTTTAGTTTCAACTGGTTTAATAGATAAAACAGCTTTCTAGAAATGCAATCCAATTCATAATCTTATGTCATTCTTTTTTTCTGTTAAAAACAAGAGAAATCCAGCCGGCGGAGGGGAGGGGCAGTGGCTCACGCCTGTAATCCCAACACTTTGGGAGGCCAAGGCAGGTGGATCACCTGAGGTCAGGAAAGACCACCCTGGCAAGCATGGTGAAACCCCATCTCTACTAAAAATACAAAAAATTAGCCGGGCACGGTGGTGTGCGCCTGTAGTCCCAAGTACTCCGGAGGCTGAGGCAGGAGAATTGCTTGAATCTGGGAGGCAGAGGTTGCAGTGAGCCGAGATTGCGCCACGGCACTGCAGCCTGGGCGACAGAGAGGGACTCCATCTCAAAAACAAAAACAAAACAACAACAACAAAAAAAGAGAAATCCAAAGATAAAATATTGTGAAGGATATTACATATCTTCATTTATATATCAAATAATACTATTTTTAAAAGAGAAAATAAATTTAAAGTAGTGAAGCTTTTTCAGGCAAGGAAGTAACTGTTAAATGTGTACAGTGCTGGACTGAGTGGAAGGAATACAACAAGTATACGATGGAAGAATGAAACTAAATACACAACATGATTACCTATAGGTTACACATCCCAAATCTGAAAATCTAATCTGAAATGCTCCAAAATCTGAAACTTTCTGAGTGCTAACATGACATGATGTTCAAAGGAAATGCTCACTAGAGCATTTTCAATTTCGGCTGTTCAATAACTAAGTATAATGCAAATATTCCAAAATCCAAAAAATTCCAAAATCCGAAACACTTCTGGTCCCAAGCATTTGGGAAATGGGATACTCAACCTCATCTCTATTTACAATATAATCTTTGTAACAGTTACTAATTTCTGTAAGCAAATGATAGTTAGAATCAAGTTTATAAACAGTTTTCTACTACATACTACTATGTACAATGTTAAGGTTCCATAGCTTTTTCCCCCAAATATAAGGAAGTTTATAAATCCTCAATTTCTACGGAATCTTGAAAAACAAAAACTTTTAGAAAAAAGAGGCCATCAGAAGTCAGATAAGTTTTAATTTCAATTTTTTTTAAAAAAACCCATACCCTACTCCTTAGAAGAAGAGAGTAGTGAAATGAAAAAAGAAAAAATAGTGCCAGCCCATGCTCTTCAAATATCATACTAAAATACAGTCATCAAGATCACAGAAATTCTCGACACAATTTTATAGTGCTCAAATAACTACATGAAATAAGATTCCTGTTTTTCAGAAATTTTTCAATTAATGTCTCAGTATAGGAAGATAGATCACATTTTGCAGAAAGTGTCATGAAAGAATAACACAGGGCTTTAGTATCTCCACACAGTCTGCCCATGCCATCAGAAACCAACAAAATGGTTTATTATCTGCTTGGCTCCTTTTCCTATCTCATCCCATATTTTCCATCTATGAGTTCTAAATGTATTAACGGTAATTTCTACCATTTACTGAGCTCTTTCCATGTGCCTTATATTTATTATCTTCTTCAATCCTCACACTGAGGATGTCTTATGGATGAGCAAAGTTAGGCGTAGGACAAATAAGAAACTTGCTCAAAGTCATATGCTGCTATTGAGTGAGAGAGCTAAGTTATATTCCAACTCCAAAGCCAGTGCTCTTACTACTAAGCTGTTTATATTCGATAAAACATATTTACACCATGAAAACTGCCCAGAATCACCTACCACCTTCTAACTACAAGATTCTAGGTGCCTTGAGGATTTATTTTTGCCTTTCCAGGCTAATTACATACTCACAAAACTTTAATGGGTGAAAGAATCTAAACTCCTAAGAAAGTTAATATTATGGCTAAGAAAACGGAGGTCCAGAGAAGTTAAGTGTTTTGTCCAGGATTACAACGCTGGTTTGTGTCAGCCAGCACTAAAACACAACTCTTGATTCCCAGGAGTGATCTTCCCACTACACTGAAGCCTTGCATCTTATGTAGCTCTTGCTGAAGCCCATACTCTACCCTCCACACAAATAACAAAGCTTATTTTGCCAACTTCCACAGCATATGATAGCTTCCACGACAGCATTCATATGTAGGTAAAACATATTCTTTCATTTCAACAAATAAACAGACACATCACTGTATGCTAAGGCAGTGAATGAACCCAAATATGTATCATAATTTTGGCCCTTAGTTTTATTATAGAAACATAAACATATTAACTGTAATAAGTGACAAGTGCTACAAAAGTCATGTGAACAACGTGTTCTGAAAGCACACAGAGAGGAGTAGATATTTTAGCCTGGATAAAGAATGAGGACTGGGGTTTTGACAAGATGCATTTGAGGCAGGGCAAAGGCAGAAGTGTAATGGTGCTTAGAAAGTAGTACGCAGCCGGGGACGGTGGCTCACGCCTGTAATCCTAGCACTTTGGGAGGCCGAGGCGGGAGGATGACCTGAGGTCGGGAGTTCAAGACCAGCCTGACCAACATGGAGAAACCCTGTCTCTACTAAAAATACAAAATTAGCCGGGCATGGTGGCGTATGTCTGTAAACCCAGCTACTCGGGAGGCTGAGGCAGGAGAATCGCTTGAACCCGGGACGGGGAGACTGCAGTGAGCCGAGATCGCGCTATTGCACTCCAGCCTGGGCAAAAAGGGCAAAATTCCGTCTCAAAAAAAAAAAAAAGTAGTAGGCAAAATGCTCTCATTTCTACCAGTGACTGTTAAAGTAAAAAACAATACTAAATATGGGCTCAGAAGACCTGAGTTCAAGTCTAGGCTGAGACTCATGTGACTGTGAACAATTTCAATATCTTCATCTGTGAAATGTGGACACTAATACTGACCTGCCTACCTCACAAGATTTTTGTGGGGCCCAAATTATTTGAAAGTACTTAAAAACTTCAAAGTCCTGTATAAACGTAAGTTATTTTCTTACGTTTTCACTTCTAAGCAACCCTGTGGGTCCTTCCCCTAAACGCTGTCTCATAAAAAATTCGCCCTTCAGGATGAAAATACTCCAATGACATCATTCATATGCTCCTTAGGAGATAGTAAACAGTTAACATTAATGCCTTCAGGTTGAAACGCCAAGCCTCTTTCTATTGAAATAAATACATGCGTGTGTGTTTTTAATTTCTTAAGCGCTGATACTTCTAGTCAATGCTCACCATAAATATATTTAAAACTAGTACCACATGAAGGTCTTCTTTTGGAAATTTTGTCAGAAATTCCATTCCATTTTATAGTATGCTGTCAAGCAACCAACTCAAGAAGAGACTGCAAGTAGCAATCACTTTGATCCCAACTAGTTCTGTATTAGCTGTAGATACAACCAAATATATACCCTGGACCCTAAAAAGGGAACTGTTGGAGTACAAGCATGCACGCGAAAGCAGTCAGTAGACAAATCCACTGCAAAGTGCAATGAGGTTCTCATTCTAAAATACTTGAAGGGCACAACCAGACCCCTCCTATAAATTAAAGAACACTCTCATTTCCTTTGAAGTTTGAAAGAGTAGACTTTATAACCCTGTCTCCCTTTCCAATCGCTCTTTAAACTCCATCCAGGCCCCATTTTGTTCCACTGTAAACCCGACTTCTTAGCTACTTCTTGGATGATCAGCCAAGTTGCATCGAACCGTAACAGTCAAAAGAAGGAGCAAGAGACAGGAAAGGGACGAGGGGAGCAGAAGTCCTCCCGCCACTCCAGGCCAGTGGCTGTTTCATCTTCGCAGTACAACTTCCCGTTTTCCCCCTCTTACCTTGTACACTTTCCCAAAGGCTCCGTCGCCCAGTTCTCCTATAATCTCCCAAAAGTCTTCGGGGTTCAGGTCCCTCTTCACGTGTTCGTACTGCTTCTTCTTCTTTTCGCTCCCCAACTTGAAGATCTTACGGAAATTGAAGAAGGACATTTTTCCTCCCAACACAGAGTTCCTTGCACTTAAGGACTAAAAACAATAAAAGGCAAAGTTTCTCTTCCCTGCTCTCCCGCGCGAGCCCGGCTGGCGGCGGCGGGCGCGGCGTCCCTCGGCCCCCGCAGCTCCGGCCCGGCGGTCCCGGGAGAAGGCGGGGCGGCGACCCGGGCTCCGGCCCGCGGTGGGGGTGCTGCGCGAGCGGCCCCTTCGCCGAGCCCGGCCCGCGAGCCGCGCGGTGGGCGCCTCGCCTCCGGCCCACCCTCCAGGAGCGGCACCTGCCCGCAAGCTCGCTGCCACCCGGCCTGGTCCGACGGGTCCGAGCGGTCAGGACGCCCGCGGCGGCGGCGGCGGCTTAGGCCCGTGTCACAGCGAGTCTCCAGGGGCGGCGGCCACTCCGGGAGAGAGAAGCGGCCGGCGGCCTCGGAGGCGGGCAGTCGAGAAGCCAAGCCCTCCCGCCTCAGGCCGCGAGCTTAGGGTCTCCTCCGCCGCCGTCCGCTCCCGCGGCGCAAGGCCCGCGCGTCCCCTCGGGTCTGGGGCGCCGCCGCCGTCTCCGCCGCCTGGCTCCCTCCCCAGCCCACACAGTCTCGGCCTGGAGCGCGCGCCGACGCCGACTCCGTAGCGCGCCCGCGCGCTTTCCCGGCTGCGCGCCCGCCCGGTCACGCGCCCTGCTCACCGCGCGCTCGCGTGGGGGCGTCCCCTCTGGCCCCGCGCACGCGCGCTGCGTCCCGCAGACTGGCTGCCCCCGAGGGTTCGCGTGAGCGGAGCACGGGGCTCGGGGTGCAGGGGGCTGGTGTGATGGACGCATTTGTTCTTTGGTCCCTGACGATTGTTTCTCATTTGCCCTCTAAGCCCCAAATCCTGTCAGTCCACGGCCTTGGTGGAGCGGCCCCGTGGGACGACCCTGTTGATTGTGCTAGCGGATGTTGCCTCCATTCTGGATCTGGGAAAAACTGTGGAGTGAAAGCCGGACCTGTTAGGGTTGGGACCTGAAAGCGGACTTTTTCGCTCTCAGACGGGCCCAAGGTACAATGAGAGGGGAATTTGTGTGGTGGTTGTGAGCTTGAGCTTTGGAGAGAGAGATCTGTGACCTTGGGCAGATAACCTCTCCGAGCCTCAGTTTCCTCGCTATAAAATGAAGATCCTAATAGTCCCTACCAGAAGGTTGTGAATGAGGCAATAGATGGAAGCCCTTTGCCAGGCCCCTGCTCCCGCAAACGCTCAATCTTAGTTCTTACTCTTGTGTTTTAAGTGTGCAGGCAAGATAGGCATAGATACATAAAAACTGTTTAAGACCACTTCTCTTTTTTTTCTTTCTTTTTTTTTCTTTTTTTTTTTTTGAGACGGAGTCTCGATCTGTCGCCCAGGCTGGAGGGCAGTGGCGCGAACTCGGCTCACTGCAAGCTCCGCCTTCCGGCTTCACTCCATTCTCCTGCCTCAGCCTCCCGAGTAGCTGGGACCACAGGCGCCCGTCACCACGCCCCGCTCATTTTTTTGTATTTTTAGTAGAGACAGGGTTTCACCGTGTTAGCCAGGATGGTCTCGATCTCCTGACCTCGTGATCCGCCCGCCTTGGCCTCCCAAAGTACTGGGATTTCAGGCATGAGCCACCGCGCCGGGCCTCCACTTCTCAACTGATGACTGCGACACTCCCTTGAGGGTAAAACTAACTTCTGGCCACCTCCACAACTGTAAACCTGGTGTCACTCTTGGTGACTCCACCTCAACTAAGGCCCCCACTTCCTGATCTGCCTCCAGCCCCCTTGGGCAGCACTCCCTGGTGGGGCGCTGTGGGCGTTGGCTGGAATCCGTCAGGTGGTGACCGACCTTCCCCTCCTCCACCAGACGGGAGCTCTTTCAGGCCAGTGGTTTGTTGTTCATCAGGATATCCAAGTACCCGGCAACATTCCTGGCATATAATAGGAAGCAGATCTGGTGAATGAATGAATGAATGGCGGTATCTGGAGCAGAGACAATGTATATATATATATATATGGCTATTTATATAATATCCACCCCCCCAGTCATTTTGCCCTCCAGCCCCAAAATGGCATAGCAAACCCCCTCTTCCAGTAAGACGCTTAAGATGATTCAATTCCTTGAGATCCTTCTATTTTTTAAAGTGTTATTGCAATATATTGATATACAATAAACTGCACATATTTAAAGTGTGCATTTGGTTTTTTTGCTAGTACTTGTTTGCTTTTTATTTTTAAATTATATTTTAAGTTCTGGGATATACATGCAGAATGTGCAGGTTTATTACATAGGTATACACGCGCCATGGTGGTTTGCTGCAAGTGTGCACTTTTATATGTTTTGACAAATGTATAGACCTGTGAAAACAATACTATAATTATTTTTAATTATTATCATTTATGGAGAAAATGAAGTGCTTAAAAAATAAAATTAAAAGTACTATAATTCTGCTATCCAGACACAACCATTGATAAGAACTTATATTTCAAAACAGGATTTTTTTGGCTGTGCATTAACTTTTTTCAACATGGTTGAGTTTGTACTACATAAAAAGGTTTGCATCCTGCACTTCGCGTATTTCAATACAATTAATAATTGTTCTCTTCCGTTATGAGATATTTAGATTATAATTTCTCTGTTTTTAATGAAATATGGATAAATATCTTTGTACTCAAATCTTTTTCCACATATTTGATTATTTCCTTAGGATAAATTGCCAGAAGTAGATTTTGGTCAATGGGTATATGTCTGTTTCCTTATTTTGTTCTTTTCAAAATAGAAAAGACTTTACTATTTTGTCAATTAAAAGATAGTATATTCTTGGCTGGGTGGGGTCGCTCATACCTATAATCCCAGGCTGAGGTGGGAGGATTGCTTGAGCCCAGGAGTTTGAGACCAGACTGGGCAACATGGCGAGATCACATCTCTACCAAAAATTAAAAACAGAAAAATTAGCTGGGCATGGTGGCACTCACCTGTGGTCTCAGCTACTGGGGAGGCTGAGGCAGGAGGATCACTTGGGCCCAAGAGGATGAGGCTGCAGTGAGCCATGTTTGTGCCACTGCACCCCAGCCTGGGCAACAGAGCGAGAACTTGTCTCAAAGAAAAAATAAAAATAAAAGATAGTATATTTTTATTGTAAATAATTCAAATAATACAGAAATTATAAACTAGGAAGCTGTTTATAATTCTGTCCTCCTTCCTTCCCCCCTGCTCATAGTTACCCTCGACCTAACCACTGTTAAAAGTTAAGCCTGTGATGATGGATATGTTTATGTAATAGACAGTGGTGATATACAGTTATCACCCAACTCATCTAATTATATACATTAAGTATGAACAGCTTATTGTATGTCAATCATAATTCAATAATTGGTTTTTAAAAAGTCACTAGCAAAGCAAAGATAAAGTTCTGGCACCATTAAGAAATAGAAATAGGCTGGGCACGGGGCTCACACCTGTAATCTCAGCAATTTGAGAGGCTGAGGTGGGTGGATCACCTGAGGTCAGGAATTTGAGATGAGCATGGCCAACATGGCAAAACCCCGTCTCTAACAAAAATACAAAAATTAGCCAGGTGTGGTGTCATGCGTCTGTAATCCCAGCTACTCGGGAGGCTGAGGCAGAAGAATCGCTTGAACCTGGGAGGCAGAGGTTGCAGTGACCTGAGATCGTGCCACTGCACTTCACCTGGGCGACAGAGCTAGACCCTGTCTCAAAAAAAAAAAAAAAGAAAAATAGAAATATTATCATAAATTTTTTCATATATTATGAAAAAAAGAAATGGAAATGAGCCTCTTGTAAAAGCTTTTCCTTTTAATAACACAATACACATGGCCAAATAAAAAAAGTTAAGCCTATGAGCATGAGAGAATTTTGGGGGGCAATAAAAAAGGATTTTATAAGTAGATTATGGTGATGATTGTACACTTAGAATGGGTGAATTATATGCTTTGTAGATTATACCTCAATAAAGCTACTTCGAAAAAGTTAGGCATATATATTTTTCTGTGTGTGTGTGTATGTGTATGTGTGTGTATATATATATATATTTTTTTTTTTTGAGATGAAGTTTCCGTCTGTTGCCCAGGCTGGAGTGCAGTGGTGCCATCTCGGCTCACTGCAACTTCCACCACCCGGGTTCAAGCAATTCTCCTGCCTCAGCCTCTTCAGTAGCTGGGATCACAGGCGCACACCACCAAGCCCGGCTAATTTTTTGTATTTTTAGTAGAGACAGGGTTTTGCCATGTTGGCCAGGCTGGTCCTAAACTCCTGACCTCAAGTATTCTGCCCGCCTCGGCCTCCCAAAGTGCTGGGATTACAGGTGTTAGCCACCGCACCTGGCCACACATATATTTTTTAAAATATAAAACCGGCATCATCCAATACAGATCGTTGACATCTTTCCAAGCCACCCCAAATAGATCTGTCTAATCCTTTTTTAATAGCTGCACAGAGTTCTAGTGTCTAACTATACCATAATTTATTTAAGCATTTCTGTATTGACAGGCATGACAGGCATCTAGGTAGTTTCCAATTTTTTTGTCATCGTAAACAATTCCACAGTGAGAGTGCATATACAAGCATCTTTGTGTATTTGTCTGATTATATTCCCTTAAGACACAATTCAAGAAGTGGAATTGATGAGTCAGAGACCATATTAAACATTTTTTTGCTCTGTATTGTCTAACTGGCCTCTAAAAAGATTGGTGGCCAAACATGGTGGTTCATGCCTCTAATCTCAGCACTTTGGGAGACTGAGCCAACGGGTTTGCTTGAGCCCAGGAGTTCCAGACCAGCCTGGGCAATATAGTGAGACCCTCATTTCTACAAAAAATAAAAAAAGTAGCCAAGCATGGTGGCGCATACCTGTAGTCCCAGCTACATGAGAGACTGAGATAGGAGGGAGGATCACTTGAGCCCAGGAGTTCAAGGCTGCAGTGAGACACGATCGTGCCACTGCACACGAGCCTGGGTGACAGAACAAGGCCCTGTCTCAAAAAGAAAAAAAGAAAAAGAAAAAGGTTGACATATAAGAGTGTCAAATTTCACCACACCCTCAATAGCAACAAGGTATTATCCATCTTTTTTCTTTTTTTTTTTTTTTTTGAGGCAGAGTCTCGCTCTGTCACCCAGGCTGGAGTGCAGTGGCTTGATCTCGGCTCACTGCAACCTCCACCTCCTGGGTTCAAGCGATTCTCCTGCCTCAGCCTCCCGAGCAACTGGGATTACAGGTGCCTGCCACCACACCTGGCTAATTTTTTGTATTTTCAGTAGAGACAGGGTTTCAGTATGTTGGCAAGGCTGGTCTCAAACTCCTGACCTCAAGTGATCCGCCCACCTCGGCCTCCCAAAGAGCTGGGATTACAGGCGTGAGCCACTGCACCTGGCCTACCCATTAATCTTTACCAAGCTAATAGCCCCAAAATAACTTATCTTAATTTAGAATTATCTGATTATTAATGATGTAATACTTTTCCATTTGTATATTGGCCACTTTTATTTCTTATTTTATGAATTGCCTCATCATATCAACGAATAATATCAAATAATGTTTGTCAGTATTCTATAAATGACATGAGCAAGTCTAACATACTTTGATGAAATGATCACAGAGTTAATAATAGCTTATATATTTTCACCATGAAGTTACAGCCACAGAAATTACTTAGTAACACTGGGTGTGATGTCATTTAGTCAGATCAGATTTTCCCAGTGAAGGCCATGACATGTAGATGTTTGTGTTATTTATAAATGATAATTTGGCTTTCCTGAATTTTTAGAACTTTAAAAGTAAAGATGAAACAGTGATCATGTATTCATTTAAAAAAAAATTTTGGATTATACTTTGGTATGCAAATAAATTCATTTAATACATAATTTTTGGCTCTACTCACCTTAAAAATAGTTTAATACGTTCTCACTAAGCAGCTTGGTGAGAGGAATACTATCTTCACAATTTACCTGGTAAATAATCTTCTCTGGTAATAATACGGATATCATTACAAACTGGAAATTTAGGCTGGGCATGGTGGCTCATACCTGTAATCCCAGCACTTTGGGTGGCCTAGACAGGAGGATCGTTTGAGGCCAGGAGTTTAAGACCAGCCTGGGCCATATGGCAAGACTTCGTCTCTACAAAAATAAAATTAGCTGGGTGTGATGTTATGCACCAGCTACTCGGGAGCCTGAGGCCAGGAGTTTGAGGCTGCAGCGGGCTATGATAGCACCACTGCACTCCAGCTTGGACAACACAGAGACCCTATCTCTAAATAAATAAATAAATAAATGGAAATTTAGTACATTGTGCTTAGTGGTTTACATGCATCATCTCATTTAAACCTCATGGCAACCCTATGAAGTAGGTACTATGATAATCCCTATGTAAAAGAGAAGAAACTGAGGCTGTGAGTTATGTAACTTGGTTACGGCCTCACGGATAGTAATGGCAGATTTGCACTTGAATCCAGATCTCAGAAAACCTGACTCTCCAGTATTTGACAACCACACTAAGACGATCTCCTTAGCCTCCTTGAGCTTTTGCCATAGTCGTCTCACAGGATCGTTGCCACTGCTATGTCTTTCTCCTTCCTCTAAATTGAAAACATTCTACTCACTGTCTCCACTTTGTCAGCTCAGCTCCCAAGTATGTATGCATGCATGTGAGTGTGTATATGTGGATCTATATGTATATATGTGTTCATACGTTATACATATGTGTGTACATGTGTGAGTGTATAGTACTGAGGGTGTATGCATGTGTAAGCATGCATGTACATATTGTGTGAACATGTATATGTGTATGAATATATGTGTGTATGGGTATGTGTGAATGTGTTTGTATGTGAGCATGTATGTATCTGCATATGTATGGGAGGCTGTGTATGTTTCTTCTTCTAGACGGAAAGCATTTTGAGGGCAGGGACTGCCATGCTCAACCTTGTACCTCCTACATTTAGCCCAGTGTCTTCCTATTCCATACATTGTTGTTGAATGAATAAATGAAAATGATAAAACTTTACACCTAGTGAAAGAAATTACATGTCAATTCCTTTCCCCTTCAGACAATAAATTTACTAGTTATTTCTTTAAATGCTATTGTGTAGATTAGATGGAAGTAGCAAATTCCTTTGATGTACAAGTATTCTGTGACATAAATACAGTTTTCTATCCTTGTGGAGTTATATTTTTAGAAAGGAATTTTTTAGATATTTTAAGAAGGTAACTAACCTGTGATTATGACAATTATTCTCCTGAAATAGAATTGTGTGTCATTCAGAAAATTCCAAATCAGGTTTTGGATCTCTCTTTTTTCTATTTTGAAAACAAGAAAAAGTAAACAAGTTACCTGATTTAAGCTTTTTTTTATTTCATAAAAGGAATCTAAAAATATCCTCCCTTCTAATTCGTTTCTCTTTCTGCGTCATACAGAACTGTTACACACACATACTCCCACCTTCTCCTCATCCCTAGTAACTTCTGCTAAAATGAATCATAAGCATTTGGCAGTGGGATGAGAAGGCTTAATGCATCCAAATCTTGGGAAATTAGAAAATAAAAACTAGATAGACATCCTTCTTTTACAAGTGGTACTCCAATTCCAGTTTAAAAATCTAGATTCCATAACATCTTTTGAACTTTAAGTATTTGAATGGTCAATATTAAATATGTTTCATTCAGACACTGACTAAATGGGAGTAACCCAACCACAGCATCATCTGGCAACCAACACTTTGGGCTTGATAAAAGCCTCTGTGCTACTCCATTGCCCCCTACTTTTATGTATTACATTTGTTCTTTGTTTCATGAGACGTATCTTGGATATGATCATTTTGATCATTAGCTCCAAATTATTTGTCCTCTTGTTAACCCTGTGACATTGGGCAAGTCACTAACTTCTCTGCACTGTGTGTCTTACACAGGAATTTCATGTTTAACAGATGTGTCTTCAAGGAGATGAAACAATTCAGAATGGCCCAGACAACGGGGTAATTCCTAAGGTAAGTTACTATAAATGTGTAGTAGTTTGCTTCATCAAAATGACCATGTGATCTCTAAGAACCTTTGCAGTTGTAAAATTCGATTTTTATTGTGCCCCTAATTTTAGTGGCATTATATGGTGATTGTGTTCATTTTTCTGACATAATGGTGACTGAAGAGTAAATAAGTGCAGTTAGGAATTTCAAAAAGAAGGACATAGAGTATCCATCAAAATTCATGGAGAACACTACTTCCACTGAACACTGTTCTTGGGGTAAGCCTTAAGAAATGTACCTGGTGAGATAGGAAATGCCTGCCACAGGCAATGGGGGAGAGAGTGGAGATTTTTTTCATAGTAATATCAGAGGCTATTTTGCAAAAGAAATTTTCAGTTTCCCCTGTAAAGAAATAACTACTCAAGTTCCTACTACTGTCTTATACATTTCCTCCTTCCCCCGTCTAATCTTTCAGGACCTAGTACCTCTCCCAGGTTTTTAATGAAAACTTTTGGTTACTATGCATTCCTTTTTCACAAAGCTGTCATGACCATTACAAACCACAATTTGAGGTTTATTACATTATTAACACTGTCATGAGACACTGTCTATTTGTCTGGTAAATCCTAATCTTTTCTATTTCCATGACTCATATTTCACGTTGCTACAGGAGGAAATTAACCAATATACATTCCTGTTAGAGGCAAATATATTCTTGTATTTTATATCAATGTTGTCATAAAATAATCATTTCTAACAAAAATGAACCAAATGATTTGCGATTGAGGCTTTGGTAGAATAAAAAAATATATATTTTAGAGTTGACTATTTAAATAACTATTTAGAATTGGTATCTTTCATTCTTTCATTTGTTCAACAGATAGTCGTCAGTTTTCTCCTATGTGTCAGGCAGTATTCTAGGGACTGAGGAATCAGTCAAAATCAAAACAGACAAAAAAATCTCTTGGAACTTATATCTAAATGACTAAGTGGGATTTAGACAAATAGATATTATTTTCTAATCCAGTGATATTTGGCAATTTCTGGAAACATTTTTGTTTGTCACAACTAGGGGAGGGGATGCTGCTGGTATCTGGTGGGTAGAGGTGAAGGATGCTGCTTAACATTCTGCAATGTGCAGGACAGCACAAAGAATTATCCAACTGAGGTTGTGCTAATCTTTAGTATTAGAGGTCAAGATATTCGTTACCTAGGAGGGGGTGGTGCCTGGAGGAAGACATAGGGGGAGGTCTTCTGGATACTGAGTGCATGGGTGAGTTTATTATGTCAAAAGCTTCTGCACTTGTATTCTGTGCATTTTCCTGTGCGTATGATTTTAACATACAACCCCTACATTCTGTGAAACTCCTCCCACTAAGAGTTAGGGATCAATGTCCCTTCCTCTTGCATCTTGGATCTGTGGCTGCCTAACCAATATAATACAACAGAAGTAAAATTGTGCCAGTTTCCAGACCCAGGCCTTAAAACATTGGCTGTTTCAACTTTCCATCACTTGCGACACTAACTCTTAGAACCCACCACCGTGCCCTGAGGAAGCCCAAACAACCCATGGAGACATCCGCATGGAGAGACCTGTGCCCTCGGTCCTGGCTGAACTCCCAGCTGACAGTCAATGTCAACTTGCCAGCCATATGAGTGAACCATACTGAAGTTCATCACACGTCCCTGAGTAAAGCTACCTGAGCTGACACCATGTGGAGAAGAAACAAGCATTCCTACTGAGCCCTGCCCAAATTGCCGATTCATGAACTAAAAAAAAAGTCTGCTGTTCATTTAAGCCACTAAATTTTAGGAATGTTTAGTAAGCAGCAATCTATAACTAGAACAATGCTCAATAAATGAAAATGTTACTTTAAGAAGGCGTACTATAGCCACATAACTTTGGGAAACTCCCTTGGTTAAAGTTTTAAAAGTTTCCCTTACTGCAGAGCTTTTAATGGGCTAATGTGTTTCATGTTCCCGCACGAGAGTATCCAGTGTTTCTCAAACATTTTTAACCACAGAATCTGTATTGTAAAGTGCCATCTTGAGAGATTTGGGTTCAACGGCCGGACTTTAAGAAAACCAAATGAACTTTTCAGTAATTCAATAATTGAAATTCCAATTCTTAAAATTGCAAAGAGTTTACATTAGGATAGTTTTAATTTGAAAAGTCATATGTTATACAGTTAATTCTGGTAATAAAGTAAAATACCCTAAATTTGCCTCAAGATTTTTTTAAACTATTTGCAAAGCTTTGATGACAGTTAAAAAACTTAGATGACCCTTCTGTATTTATTCCAAAGTCCCTGAGGTCATAATCAACGGTTACATAAGTTTTTTAAAAAAACCTAAATTCTGTTTTTCCTTGGAAAGTAATAGTAGCAATGCATATACTGATTTAGATGTTGAATGCTTTCCACATTTCCTTAAATTATTTCTTGATCTTACACAACATACTTCTAATATACTGATACAAAGTTGTGTGTTTATTTGTCCAGACCTTAAAAACAACATTGGACTTAAGTGAATAAATTAAGAAGATATATCCTCTTTCATGTCTGGTGGAAGCCAAGTTTATTCCTTTTTGCTATCATTCAAAATCAAAATCAAATGGAGGTTTTTTCTTTTCTTCTCTTTTTTTTATTTATTTTTTATTTTTTTGAGATGGAGTCTTGCTCTGTCGCCCAGGCTGTAGTGCAGTGGCGCGATCTTGGCTCACTGCAACCTCCACCCACTGGGTTCAAGCAATTCCAAATGGAGGTTTTTCTTTAGTTTTCCTACCAAAGGCCAATTCTCAGTCTCTGCAACACACATTCATCTCCACCATATCTCAGCTCAAACGTATCCTTTCAGCAGGAGGGAACTTTGGAATAGAAATACAGAGACAAAGCATAGCTTCATGAGGGCTAAGATGCTGACGGTTTCCCAGCTGCCCCTTGTCATTGTCCTTTAGTCTTTCAGTTACTCCAACAAAATGTGACCCCTGGAGATAGAGTTCTCCATTTCATCTTCTGTATTCCACTCTTATCTTGCATCAACAGTGCCTTGATTTCTATCCTGTGATGCCACCACCAAGTCTTATCCACTCTGATCTCTACCTGATTGCTGGAAATGTTATTTTCTGTTGAAACCTCTGGGTTTAAACTGTGCTGACTCTCATCACCTCACTCTCAAATCAACTGAGTTAGGAATCCTGGTTTCTAGATTTCTCTTTGGCTTATGGAAAGACCACTTGTTTGGCTTTTGTGCAACCACATAAACACACATAGCCAAGGGGATAAGGGAAAACTGAAATCTAGCCCGCACTTCATTAACCAGGGTGAGTGCTGGTGAATCTGTGTTGGCCCACAGGAACACTATTTTCTAGTTTTACAAAGGTGACTTATAAAGTAGTCTAGTCCTGGCCTGTGACATAGACCTCGGCATAGCCATTTGAACATCCAAGATTGGCCAGGCACAGTGGCTCATACCTGTAATCCCAGCACTTTGGGAGGCTGAGGCGGGCAGACCCCCTGAAGTCAGGAGTTTGAGACCAGTCTGGCCAACATGGTGAAACCCCATCTCTACTAAAAATACAGAAATTAGCCAGTTGTGGTGGCGGGCACCTGTAATCCCAGCTGCTTGGGAGGCTGAGGCAGGAGAATCTCTTGTACCTGGGAGGCAGAGCTTGCAGTGCGCCGAGATCGCTCCACTGCACTCCAGCCTGGGAGACAGAGCAAGACTTCATCTCAAAAAACAAAAAATCCAAGATCTTATCTGTTGCCTTAGGCTCTTCTCTGTCCTGTTCCATGGTATTTCAGATGTTCCCTTTAAATATGAGTAGTTTGACTGAGTGATCTTTTTTTTTTTTAAGATGGAGTTTTGCTTTTTTTTTTTTTTGAGCGGGAGTCTCCCTCTGTCTCCCAGGCTGGAGTGCAGTGGAGCCATCTCGGCTCACTGCAAGCTCCGCCTCCCAGGTTCACCCATTCTCTGCCTCAGCCTCCCGAGTAGCTGGGATTACAGGTATGCGTAACCACGCCCGGCTAATTTTGTATTTTTAGTAGAGACGAGGTTTCTCCATGTTGGTCAGGCTGGTCTTGAACTCCCGATCTCAGGTGATCTGCCCGCCTCGGCATCCCAAAGTGCTGGGATTACAGGTGTGAGCCACTGTACCTGGTCGACTGAGTGACTTTTAAAGATCCCCCTCTACCCTCAAGTTCTGTGATTTTATATGCCGTTCTTCTTATCCCCCCTCTTCTTATGGATGTGGTGCCCTATCCCTCCACTTGAGAGGATGTCATCCACCCACCTGCTGCATCAGAAGTTTCCATTCTTCCTCACCCATCTGAACATTATCACCTTTTACAACAGCCTCAGTCAGAGATGCCCAAACATCAAATTAAATTTTAAAGGTAAACCTTATTGACATAGGTTATAACTTTTAAAATAGTGGAAGTCTGTGATCGCTTTTAAATGAAGTTTTTTCTAAAGAAAGCCTAAAATAATACTAACATGCTATATATATATCTCACTCATATATAATCTTTTCATTGAATTTTTAATGAAAACAAAGTTGGTGAATGACAGTCATTGTTGAACATATCTGTAATCTCTTGTTAAGGTGATATAAAATGATATTATGAGTTTGAGGGAGGAGGATACCATTTATTGTAAGAATGAATAACACAAAAGGCATAAACTATGAAAGAAAGAAATTAATGAATTGGAATTAATCAAAATTAAAAACTTTTCCTCTTTAAAAGTTCTATGAGCAAAGGTACAACTTTATGCAGCCCCCACATATTTTGGCCTCCCTCTATTCTGAGACAGTTCTAGTCTATTGCTTCTTAAGAGGAAATACAGACCTTGATTTCAAAAATACATTTTAATAATAGTTTATAATCAACTAATTTTTGTAACCAATTATTGTAACCAGATATTTTACTGGGAGAAATAAAAGGAGATCCAAATAAATGGAGAGGTATACCATCTTCATGGATTAGAAGACTTAATATTGTTAAGATGTTCATTCTCCCCTAACTGATGTCTAAATTCAATGCATTCACAATCAAAATCCCTTCAGGGTTTTGTCTGAAAATGACAAGCTAATGCTAAATATGAAAAGCAAACAATCTACCATATAACAAAAGAGAGAAAAAGAGAACAAAGATACAGGATTTACACTACAAGGTTTCAAGAGTTATCATAAGCTATAGTAATCAGGAGAGGTTCTGGTCTAAAGATGGGCAAAAATGAAACATAATAGAGAACCCAGCATTAGACGTACATACATATATATACACACATACATGTATATGTATACATACACATCTGTATATGTACACATGCACACATATAGTCAATTGATTCTTGGCAAAGGTGCCAAGACAATTCAATGAGGAAAGGATAATATGTTCAACAAATAATGCTGAAACAATAAGCCACATGAAAAAATAAAAAGTGACCTCAACCCCCACATTATACCATATACCACAAGTAACTCTAAATGGAATATAGAGCTAAATGTAACAGCTACAGTTAAAAATTATAAAATTATAAAACGTCTTTTAAAAATCTTAGCGATCTTGGCTTTGGAAAAGATTTCTTAAATATGACACAAGAAGCATAAACTATAAGAGAAAGAAATTAATGAATTGGATTTAATCAAAATTTAAAACTTTTTCTCTTTAAAAAATGCTACTAAGAAAGGCAAGCTACAAACTCAGGGAAAATATTTCCAAAACATATACCCAACAAATAACTTGACTCTTAACTCAAAGAAGACTTATAGAGCAGTGGGCTTAACCTCATTTGCAAAGGGTCGAGAGAGGCAAGAAATCTGTGGTCAAATAGTATGGCAACACTGGGACCAGATCTAGAAATAGAACTCAGGTGTCCTAACTGCCTGGGGTGTTTTTTCCAAGACAACTAACCCAATTTAAAAATTGGCAAGATATTTAGACACATATTTCAACAACAAAAAAGATATACGGAGGGCATACAAGCATATGAAAATATGTTCAACATCATTAATCATAAGGGAAATGTAAATTAAAACCACGATGAGATACCAGTCCCCATCCACCAGAATGGCCAAAATTAAAAAGACTCTCCCCATCAGGTGTCGGCAAGGATGCTGAGCAACTGGAAAAACTCATATATTGCTGGTGGGAATGTAAAATGTGCAACTAATTTGAAAATCAGTTTGATGGTTTCTCAAACTGTCAAACATATATTTACCATATGATCCAGCCATTTCACTCCTAAGTATTTACAGAAAAGAAGGTATATGTCCAAATACTTGCCCATGCATGTTTATAGCAGCTTTGTGTATAATAGCCCAAGTTGGAAACAACTCAAATATCTATCAACAGGTGTATAGATAAACAAATTGCAGCATATCCATACAAGGGTATACTACTTAGCAATAAGAAGGAATGAGCCATAGATATACCGGACAATGTGGATCAATCTCAAAATAATCATGCTGAGTTAAAGAAGTCAGGCCCCCCCAAAAAAAGAGTACATTCCATTTATATTGTAAACGGAAACAAATGAAAACAAAACTACAGTGACAGAAAGCAGATCAATAGTTGCCTGTAGACAGAGGAGGGAGGAGAGATTACAAGTGAATATATATGTCAAAACTTTATTATAAAGCTGAATTATAACTTTATAATTGTGAATTATAAATTTGTATGTTCCTGTATAATCTCTCCCTCCTCTCTCCTCCATCTTTAGGCAACTATTGATCTGCCTTCTGTCACTATCGTTTTGTTTGACTATAATCAATTTTATGACCTTATATCTTATTCAAAGGCAAATTCATAGGTTTACCTTAATGATATTAACAAACCCAAATTTACGTTACTGTTCTGCAGTTAACATAGCTTTACACTCAAAGACCCCAAGCAAAATGTTAAGAAATCACCTTTCATTGGTCACATTGTTCATTACAATTTCATTTTCACAGGAAAGAAAAATGGTAGCATGTAGGGATGATGTGAATGGACTTTGGCACCCCCATCATTACCATTGACAACCACCTCTTTCATTCTTTGACATGGACAAGTATTAATATTATAGGCGTAGTTTTTCTCAACATTATGTAAAGTGATATGTAAACACAGCTTAGAGGTAAGCCTGCCAGTTCCAAACGAATAGTTTAGACCCCCCTAAGCCTCTTGCATGTACGATTTTGAGCAAGCACTAGGGGAGGCCTTTCCCTTTCTGTGATTCTTTCCATAATAGGGAGCCACTGCGGTAGTTTTTATACCTGATCAGCACCGATAATCATACTGAGATTTGTAGAGCATCTTGCTTATAATTGATATTTACTAACTTTCACAAAATGTAGGCTTCTGTTGGAACCCTGAAAGTCCTTTCCTCTCACTGAATCTTTCTGCCTCACTCAGGAGACCATCCTAATTCTATTCTACAGCTTGGCCTTTCAAATGTTTGCTGGTTCACATAACAGCAAGGATTAGGGAATTATTAAGGGATAAAGACTGCTTTGAAGCCAAATATTACTGCCATCCCGCACCAGAACCAATCCTGCTAAACCAACAAACTCAGAAGCACTTGTTCCCTTCCGGAGAGCTTTCCTTTGTCCTCCCCTCAAACCATATGATTTAGTTTCCCAAGGGATCTTATGTTCCATTATGGTTTGATAGTATCCAGATTCTCCAGATAAGCTTATTTACAATGTGTTATACGCCTATAAACCAGGCCAACTGAGTTGTTTTCAAATTATTCACTCCTTCTTAGAGCGGGCAAAACAGACTAGTTCAAGTATTTGATATAAAAGCATTGTAAGGTGATGTGCTTCTTCAGCTTCAATAAAACATCATTTTATTAAGTAACAAGGGTTTCTGTGTAGTCTAAGTGTTACTTATTCATGGGCTACACAGAAGGAAAAATTCAGTATCCCCTTAATTCCCAAGACCATGTAGCAAATTAACCAGCAGATTTAAACCCCCTTTATTAGAGTTTCAAATAATGAGTGGAGGCACCATCTTAAAAAAGAAAAAGAACAATGATGTTTCTGATATGGAAGACGTTTCATCTTTTTACAGTTTGCTGAGCATTGGGGGTAGGAATTCAAAGAGACCAGCAATCAAATGATATGTCAATATTTTATTATGGGAAGCCAGAGCCAAGGAGAAAGGGCCAAAATCCAGTGCCGTTCTCAGCTGCAGCAGCTGCCTTGGAAAGGTCTAAGTGGAGTTTTGACAAATTTAAATTGTCATTGGACCTGTGGAAAACAATTTTGCTACAGAAGTAGTGCTACAATGTGCCCCCTTCAGGACTCTTCAGAACTGTCCCAGCTGAGGCCCTCCTCTCCCTAAGTCACATCCTTTTCCTGAGATAGCCCTCGTCCACTGACAGCTTGATGCCAGGGTCTGTCAAGGTCTAGCCCCCCTGTCTCAACTCAGGACGACCCTGAAGGGCTGTTCCAGCTTCAGATATCTCAGTAGGGTTAACTGAGGGCTTCACTGAGACTGTTTCATGATCCAACTTCTTCCTGCCCAATCCTGCTTCCTTCCCATAGGTATTAAATCCAAGGGTATTTGCATTTCAGCACACTCTTGTCTCACACCTGTTTTCCCCCAAAACCAATTAATTTGTTCTCATCTTATTCTTAAAAAATAGTTGAACAAATAAGATATAAAGTTAAAGGTTAGGATCCCAAGGCTGGCCATGGTGGCTCACACCCTTAATCCCAGCACTTTGGGAGGCCAAGGCGGGCAGATCACCTGAGGTCAGGAGTTTGAGACCAGCCTGGCTAGTATGGCAAAACCCTGTCTCTACTAAAAATACAAAAATTAGCCAGGCATGGTGGTGCACACCTGTAGTTCCAGCTACTTGGGAGGCTGAGGCAGGAGAATCGCTTGAACCCAGGAGGTGGAGGTTTTGGTGAGCCAAGATTGCACCACTGCACTCCAGCCTGGGTGACAAGAGTGACACTCCATCTCAAAAAAAAAAAAAAAAAAAAAAGATTAAGATCCTCTACCTCTATTCCCCTAGTACCATGTCCTGGAAGAAATCACTGTTAACTATTGTTTGTATATCCTTCCAGAAAATAAATCTACAACCATATACACATTTATGTCACTTTTCTGCAGAAGTAAGAGTATCACATGTAAACTGCTCTACAACTTGATTGATTTCATTTAACATATTCTGTATGTCTTTTCATATCAGTGCATACACATACTTTCATAGTAGTTTCATATTATTCCACTACATAGATGTACCATAAAATTTTTAACCAGACTTTCCTACATGAATATGTGCATAGTGTTTGGTTTTTCACTTTTACAAATAAGATTACAAGGAACGTCCTCAAATATCCTCTTTGCCCTTTTGTATAGTATATCTATAGGATAAATTCATAGACGTAGAATTCCTGATCAAATGTTGTGAGAACTTAAACACTTTTTTAATTGTCACATTGCTTTCCAAAAAAGCAGCACCAATTTAAATTCCAAAAATTTCCACAGTCAATGCAAGAGAATGCCCCTTTCCTTGCACCCTCACTAGATGTGGACATAACAAAATTTTTAAACCTTTGTCCATAATAAGAGGTGAAAATATTATATATGGGGTGCTGATACAATTTGGATATTTGTCCCTCCAAATTGCGTGTGAAATTTGATCACCAATGTTGGAGTTGTTCGGGTCATGCGGGTGGATCCTCATGATTGGCCTCATGGTAATGAGTGAGTTCCCATTCTTAGCTCCCAAAAGAACTGCTTGTTGAGATGAGCCTGGCACCTCCTCCTCTCTTTCTTGCTTCTGCTCTCTTGCTATGTGACCCCTGCACACACCAGCTCCCTTTCCCCTGCCCCTTCCACTATGAGTGGAAGAAGCCTGAGGTACTCATTAGAAGCAGATGCTGGCACCGTGTTTCTTGTACAGCCTGCAGAACCATAAGCCAAATAAATCTCTTTTCTTTATAAATTACCCAGCTTCAGGTATTCTTTTATAGCAACATAAGCTGACTAAGACACGTGCCTTTGCGTTAATATTTTTCAAATCCCCTTTGGGCAAACAAATTTAAAAATCTCCCTCCTCTCTTTGCTCCCTATAACCTCCTAGGCGGACTGAGACCATGACAGAACATGGAGTCTGCCATTCAGAACTCCATTTCCAGTCCACTTGCCCTTTGGCCAGCCACCTTGCACGGTGCTCAAACTGAACAACTACACATGACAGCACTGGAGCCTCACTGTTTTGAACGATATGTCTTTAATTACGGGTAAGTCTGGACATCCTTTAGTATTTTTTATTGGCCATTTGTGTTTTGTTTTGTTTTTTCTTTATGGAGAGCTATTCTGAGTAGCTCAAAATCCGTATTTTCATGACTCTGTACACTATCCCAATAGAATGAGTGAATGGTAAATGAAAATATTTCGTACTTTATTTACTATGTTGAAACAAGTTAAATTTAGTGATTTTAGGCCACTAGTTCATCAGCCTCAACTAAAATTGCATATCCAAATGTATAACGTAATTCTTATAGAGCTGTCCTCTTTTGATGGTAATAAAGATAATGGTAATGATAATAGATACCATTAATCAAGCATCTAATATATGGTAAGCAGATTAGGAGGCAGGAGAGCTTAGAAGCCTCATACCCTCACCAGCTGTGCCTAACATACAGCACAGGCTCTGCAGTCTGATCAATTCTATTCTGATCCTTGCTCTACAAACCGTACATGTAGCTTGGAGAATTTACTTAGCTTCTCTGAAACTTAGCTTCTTCATCTCTAAAGTGGGAACGTTATTATCATCATTATTTTCATTATTATTAATACATTCCTAATGGGGTTACGGTAAAAATTAAATAGTATGTCACTTAACATGGTACCTGCTACCTAGTAAGTGCTCAACAATTGTGAGTTATGTTGACAGGGCATCTTATGTACGTTATGGAACTCTCCTGATTTAAACAAACTTCAGCAATTCTCTGTTGCCAGCACATTACGATTATGCTTGACACTGTGTTCCTTTGAACTATAGAGATACCTTAGGGATTGCCGCAGGGAAAAGCACTGAGAGAGCGATAAGGCCAGTAAGCCTTCCAGGCCCCTCCTCTTCAATCCGAACAGATCCACTTGTCTCTGTCTTTTATGCTGCAGTTCCAAATAACAATATTATTTGCTATTTAAAAAGTTTCCACTTTTTTTTTTTAAGTAGAAGTTTCTCTGAACTGCAGGAGAGAAATCCTGGTTTTCAAAGCCTTCCACAATTTGGCCTTAACCTACTTTTCCAGGCCTGTCTTCCTTGGTATTCAACCGTGAACTTACCATCCCGTTCTCTGCAATGGCTTATTTGCTGCCTGCACAATAGATTACTTATTCCTTAAAGATGGGCTCTGGGTCATTTATATTTCAGCATTTTCAGAGACTAGCAGAGTTTCTGACACCTACTAGGCGTTCAGTAAATATTTGCTGAAGCAATAAATGAGTCAGTAAATGAACCCTCCAGTTAAATTTGTCTCCTAGATACCTCTCTCAAATGTGTCTTGTGTCTTTTTCCTGCCCTTTGCTCATGAAGATTCCCTTGTCTGCATGGCCTCTCCCCATCTCACCTCCACCAAATTCTTAATTCAGTCTATAAGACTAAAATCAAATTGTGTGGTTACTATAACATCAACTCTGGTCATCTTGGTTGGAAGGCTTCTCTTCCTCCCCGAAACTCATGTGGTTTATGAGTTGCCTGTACATTCACCTAGTGCTTTAGCATGGATTACTTTCTACTGACATTATCTGCATGTCGTATCTTCCTGTTGTAGAAAGCAGTGACCATGTCTTAAAGTCTTTTTATGCTTCATTGCTTAGCCTAGTCTCATACATAATATGTGCTCAATATACATCTGAAAAATGGATCAACAAATAAATGAATGTTTGGTTCCTTGATATCCCAGCCAGGGTAGCCCCAGAAAATGAAGGTTATACAATAGGAAAGTGAGAGTGAGACATTGTTTCTCAAAAATTTTAAACACTGGACTCCTTTTTGTTTGTTTTTCCTTTTAGACAGAGTCTTGCTCTGTCACTGTTGCCCAGGCTGGAGTGCAGTGGAGCGATCTCAGCTCACTGCAACCTCCGCCTCCCGGGTTCAAGTGATTCTCCTGCCTCAGCCTCCCAAGTAGCTGAGATTACAGATGTCCACCACCATGCCCAGCTAATGGGCTCCTTGATGTGAGGACACTTGCCCCTGGAGTAGTTGGTTAGAGGACCCTCAATTCCATACTTACCAGCCATGTAGATTTACAATAGTGCACATTTAAGTTCAGGTCACAAAGGAAAAGTAAAAGGAAGCGTTTTTTTACTCTCTACAAATTGCACAATAAATTAATGTCTTTGGAGAGAAATCCCTTCTTTCTTCAGCCCCTTTGAAGTAGACACTGTTTGGGTAGCACGGACATCTATGAAGAGCAGTGTTTTAGCTATCTGCTCTTGCATAACAAGCCACCCCAAAACGTGGTCATTTAAAATATCAATGTTATATTGTGTCTCACACTCCTGGGCTCCTCTCTTTCAATCTCACCTGGGGTCACTCACGCAGCTCTGGTCATCAACCTCCTGCCTAGAGCTGGAGGGTCCAAAATGGTCTCAGTTACAGGTCTGGCTGTTGGTGCTTGCTGTTTGTTGCGGCCCATCAGCAATCCTTCCTATAAACTAAACAAGGCTTCTCACAGCAGAGAAAGTCTCAGGATTTCAAGATGGTGAAGGTGGAAACTGCCACACCTCTTAAAAACCAGGTTCTGGAATTCACACAGCATCATTTTTGTCAGACATTTCTTCATTAGACAAAGCAAGTCACAAAGCAAGCCCAGATTCAAAGGTGGAAAATTAGACTCCATTTATTGACGGGAAGAGCAGCAAAGCCACATAGCAAAAGGATATGAACTAGAAAAGTGGGATTCACCGGGGGCCTTTCTAATGATCTGTCACAGGAAACTCTACAGATGTCATTAACACTGCTCATCCCATTTCTACCCCTCATCATTCAGCGGGTGAGAGCCACCTGAGTACTTTTGGTCAAAGGAGGCTAACTTCTGAATTTTCTTATTAAAAAAAAGTAATATTGACTCATGAGAGAAATTTTAGAAATACTGTCAAAGCAAAGAAAATAGCACCCACCTGCAATTCCACAACCCCAAAATAACCATTTTTAGGATTTAGGTATATATCCATCTAGCCTTTGTTCTAAAATATTGGTAATAAAATATAGACTATATATTATTATATATCTTCCAGGCACTATACTGTGTACTTCGCATGGATTATCTCATTTAATATCATGACTCTATGAGATAGATATGATTACCTTCTTTACGGGAGAGGAAATTGAGGCTTAGAGACCTCAGCTAACTTAATATTTTATATATAATGCCATATAAGTTATGCATATATCTTATACATCTATCTTATATATCTCATACGGTTTTGTAAACTCCATTTTTCTTATAGCATTATATCATGTACATTTCATTACTTAATAGCTTTTGAACAGGCTGAATCAAAATTGAAAAGCAACAATGACTTCGCAGTATTTGGATTTCTGGTTCCTGGCCATGTTTGCTTCTTGAGCCTGTCAGGTGTTTGCAGATTAGAACAAAATCATGATGTGTGCCCTTCACTGAAAAGTACTAGCTTTGAAATTTTAATCTTTTATAAGAGTCTCAAGGCTTGATCTTGGCAAAGTTGGTTGTTGAAGAATATAGCATCTGAGTTGTTTTAAAATTAAGACACATTTCCTAAAAGCCCAGCAATGCGGGTGCCGCGCTGGAGCTCATCCACCTCCCAGGAGCCGGAGGGGGCAATGACAGTATCAAGAGCCACAGGGACACCCATAATCTTTTCAGACATTAGATATTTGTGTTTTTATATGAGATATTACTTAATGAAACAATCAGCCAGCTCTCAATAAATGAACAAGTCCTTCCAGTGACATGGGCCTTACATTTATATCTTTTTTTTTTTTTTTTTTTTTGAGACGGAGTCTCGCTCTGTCACCCAGGCTGGAGTGCAGTGGCGCGATCTCGGCTCACTGCAAGCTCCGCCTCCCGGGTTCACGCCATTCTCCTGCCTCAGCCTCTCCGAGTAGCTGGGACTACAGGCGCCCGCCACCACGCCCGGCTAATTTTTTGTGTTTTTAGTAGAGACGGGGTTTCACCGTGGTCTCGATTTCCTGACCTCGTGATCCGCCCGCCTCGGCCTCCCAAAGTGCTGGGATTACAAGCGTGAGCCACCGCGCCCGGCCGCATTTATATCTTTAATCTCTAAATTTTGTATATTCTAGGGCAAAAATTGACAGGGGTTTTTGGTATGTGGGAAAGAAGGTAGAAATGCTTGGGAAGACAAATTCAGTTATGTCCCTTTTTACAGGAAATGATAAATTAATAACCTGAAAAGATGTGAAAATAGCAAATAGGCTGTGAGAAGCAACATAAATTTACAACATAAAATGCCGTGCTTTACAATTACTCTGTAAATTTAGTGCCTGTTTGTTCTTGTTTATAAGGGGATGACATGATTCACCTCTACTTCTAGCTGTCAGAAATAGAAGACTCAGCAAGGTTCGTGGAAAAATTTTTAGAAATAAAGACCTTTAATCCACTTATTAAAATGATGCTCACAGTTCTCATTTCCAGCCTGCAATATAATAACAAAGATAAACGTAGGAACAAAGCACTTTACTAATAAGGAGGGAATATTTTCATAGGCTTGATGTTGCCTTTTTGCTTAACAGATATCATTGTGTTTTCAATTTATGGAGAAATACACAAGAAGAATAACCCAATTAAACAGACTGAGCTTTCCTAAATGCTGGTGATTATGTAGCCCTCCTGTGGATGTTTACTTTTGGGAATGAGAAACCCTTGATTCCTAAATTTCTCTTTCATAACAGTACCATATGCCCAATTGAGTAGAGATTAAATGTTATTGGCTTGGTACCAAACCAGTAGTAAACTGGTAAATAAGTAAATAAGTTTCTTTTCATATTCCAATTATAATAGATTGGAAATAGCTGCCTAGAACACTAAGTTGAAATGGATTCTGAGGTTGACAGTCCGAGCTCAGAAGAAGAGTTCTGAGATAATTCAGTGATTTTTTACCACTAGCAGGCAATGCAGGGAATACCAGCATGAATATCTCAGTGTTGCCATCCCTGTTAAGATGTAAGGAAATAATACTTTGCATGAAACATCTGTTTAATATTAATACTGCTTTCCACAATTATCCAACACATATTTATTGAGCACCAATTAGGTTCCAGAAAATGTTTTAGGTACCGGGACACAAACGTGAACAAACAATATAGACACACTAACTGACATTTGAATATAGTACTTCACTATTTCCAGTGATCTTTCCTGTATGATACCTTATTTAATTCTCACAATAGACTGGAAAAATAAATAAAATAGATAGTGATATCTACATATTACAGGTAAAGAGACTGAGGCATAAAAAATTTGAATGTATTTCCTTAGCTTAAGTATACCCATAGAGCAAACAAAATTCCTAATGGTGAAACTGTAAGAACATTTTTATTAAAATAAGAATAAGATTCAATAAGATTCACCACTTTTATTCAATACTGTATAAGAGGAACATAAGAACTGAAAATGTATTACCTAAGTTACTCTTATTAAAGAATATACATTGTGGACAAATTCCAAGGACTCTACGTACAGAATTAATATGAGGGCACAAGATTTCTGGATACAAAATCAATGTATGAGAATCAACAGCATTTCTATGCATCATTAGTATTAGCTAAAAAATGTAATAGTAAAAAAAAAAATTATTCTCAACCACAGTAACAACAGGATGCAAATACAATTTCAACCAAAATCCCAACTTAGTTATTTGTAGAATTTGACAAGCTCATCCTAAAGTTCATATTGAAATACTTAGGGTCAACAAAAGATGAGACAATAATGAAGATCAAAATGGAGGGATACTTACATTCCACATATCAAAACTTATTATAAAATTATAGCAATTAAGACAACATGGCCTTGGCCCAGGGACAGATGAATAAACCAGTCAAACTGGTTAAAGAGACTATAAACAGACCTGTGCATCAATGGAAACTTGATATATGGCAAAGTTGTATTGTCATCAATGGAAATGATGAACTAGTCAATAAATGGCCTTGAGAAATTGGCTATTTTATGGAAAAAAATATGTTCTTACATTACATCACACACACATACACACACACACACACACACAAACTATTACTGTACAGGTAGATTAAAGACTTACAAATGAAAATCAAGTCTTTAAAACTTTCAAATTCACATCACTGTAGAAGGAAAAATTTTTTCAAAAGGGAGTACAGAAAAATATATTTAGAACTTTGGGATAGGAAAAAATTCTTACACAAAGCATAAGAAGACTGGTAAATTTAAATTTCTGTACAACAAAAATACTTTAAACAAAGTAAAAAGATAAGCTGCACACTTGGAGAAAGTATTTGCAATGAATGCAACTGATACGAGATTGGTTTCCAAAATATATAAAATCATCCCACAGAACACTAGAATAATGAACTCCTCCATCCACCATGGGCAAAGGATACAAACAGGCACTCACAGAAAAACCCAAATGACAAGCATTTGGAAAGGTGTTCGGCATCATTCAGGATCAGCAAAACACAAATTAAAACAATGATTTCACATCATCAAACTGTCAGAAAAGTTTTTAAAGCTGGGAAAACTCAGCATTGATAAAGACGTAGCACAAAGGCGATTCTCATACACTGATCCATACGGATATTCAGGGGTATAGACTGATGGAGGCTCCAGGGTCTTCTGATAACACTATTTTCAAACGTGGTTTCCAGGATCACTGCAGCAGGGAAAGAGAACACAGAACTCAGTCATTCTTCTATGCTTACCCTGGAAGTAACACATAGCACATCTGCTTACAGTCCATTGGCAGAACTAGGCTCATGATACCCATCTGGCTGCAGAGGAGGATGAGAAATGCAATCTTTTTGTGTGCCCAGAAAGAGAAAAATGAAACAAGATTTGATGAACACATGGCATTCTCTCAGCCATATTTGACAAAATAATATAAAGCTAGGTAGCAGATAAATGTTAATTTTACCGTTCTTTATATTTGTGTATATATTTAAATACTTCATAATTTTTCAAAAAGGGGGAAAATAAAGAGAGATTAAATTATCTGTTCTGGTTTACAGATCTAATAAGTGGTGGATTGAATATAACTGTCTCTATATAAACTCCCTTCCTTCAAAAGTCAAATCCACATACTGTATTCAGATTGTTCATTCAAGAAATATTTATTGACCGGGCACGGTGGCTCATGCCTGTAGTGCTAGTACTTTGGGAGACTGAGGCGGGCAGATCACCTGAGGTCAGGAGTTTCAGACTAGCCTGGCCAACATGGTGAAATCCCGTCTCTACTAAAAATACAAAAATTAGCTGGGCATGATGGCAGGTGCCTGTAATCCCAGCTACTTGGGAGGCTGAGGCAGGAGAGTCGCTTGAACCTAGGAGGCAGAAGTTCCGGTGAGCCAAGATTGCGCCACTGCACTCTAGCCTGGGCAACAAGAGCAAAACTCCGTCTCAAAACAACAAAAAAGATTTGGGGAGAGCGATGGAGGAGTTTACATGGCAATGCAAATGACTTCAAATGCATAGGCCTGCTGGCTACAAGGCCGCAAGTGACGGGGCTGCTCTCACTACATCCTGGACCGGCTTCAAAGCCTGGATCAATGCTGGACATCTTCCCAGTTACCAGCAAAAGGCTGAAGCAGTATTTCTGAGTGCGGAAGATGCTGCCTCCAAAACCAGGAAGCAAAGGTTGCAGTGAGCCAAGATCACACCACTGCACTCCAGCCTGGGCTACAGAGTGAGACTCCTTCTCACGAAACCCCCAAAAAACCAGAAATATTTATTGAGCTCCTATTATATTCCTGCCCTTGAGCCTTGAGGAGTGTACAGTGCAATGGTCAAAGAGAGACACATAAATTATTACAATACAGTGGGACATGAAGCAAATTATATACAAAGTGCTCCTGACCATTATAACCTGGTAACACAGTCACTGGAGACTTACTCATGATGGTCCTGACTCCCTGAGAGTTTTAAAATGTACATTAGCAATGCATGAGATCAATGTCATGTTCAATTATGAGAGCTGAACTTTTGTAGAGTGATTTTAGAAAATGCCTGAAGCAAAACCTTGTCATAAACTCCGCCTGATTCATACTCAGCCTGTACAGACTTGCTCGGGAGATGCTGCTAGAACAATACAGTCTTCTTAGACTTCATGCCTTCAGATAAGAAGTTCTTTGCTCATCTACCCCAAAGCAGAATTGAGAGAACCAAGTTCCCAAGGGAGAGGAGACTTGCTCAGCTTGCTAGTACTAAAGTCTTGTGCCACATTGGTGAAATGCCTAAGCTGACAGTTCTCAATGTGTGGCAAATCTGTGGAGGTCAGAGATGAAAAGACTTAGCATATTTTCTAGGCTCTTCTATGACCACAATTTGCTTCTGATAATTTATCTCCTGATAGTCTCCTCAATGTGATTTTTAAAAATTTCCATTACACATACAGCTCTGTTTCTCCAGGGAGTTCCATAGTCTAGTTTATTCATTCATTCAACACAAATGTTTGAGTTGGAAATATAGTAACTAGCAAAACAGACACAGTCTCTGACCTCATGGAGTTTATATTCCAGCTGAGGAATAGACATTAATTAAATAGGTATGACATTAAACTTCTTGTATGTGGATAAGAGTTACGAAGAAAAATAAAATAAAAGATGTTGTGAAAGAGAATAAAGGCTACT
Organism: Hylobates moloch; assembly: GCF_009828535.3. Classification (NCBI taxonomy): domain Eukaryota; kingdom Metazoa; phylum Chordata; class Mammalia; order Primates; family Hylobatidae; genus Hylobates; species Hylobates moloch. The sequence goes on from NW_026652278.1 coordinate 29,617,965, forward strand.
AGGAATTCTAATTTAGAACGGAAGGGTTAGGGAATGCAAAGCTAGGCTGGTGGTGGCTTGGCCTAGGGAACTGGTAGAGGAAAGTCTAGATATTTGTGATATTTTTTGGTGGCTACATAGATAGGATATGATGGTTCATACATAGGTAGATGGAAGGAGACAGACTACCTGGGGTGACTCCTAGGCCTGAATCCATAATATAAATATTTCCCTTACCTTGTTAGAACTTTTTCTCTTATCTGTTTAAAAAAACATATCGGCCGGGCACAGTAGCTCATGCCTGTAATCCCAGCATTTTGGGAGCCCGAGGTGGGCAGATCACCTGAGGTCGGGAGTTTGAGACCAGCCTGACCTGACCAACATAGAGAAACCCCGTCTCTACTAAAAATACAAAATTAGCCAGGTGTGGGGTTGTGCACCTGTAATCCCAGCTACTCAGGAGGCTGAGGCAGGAGAATCACTTGAACCCAGGAGGCAGAGGTTGTGGTGAGCCGAGATCGTGCCATTGCACTCCAGCCTGGGCAACAAGAACAAAACTTCGTCTCAAAAAAAAAAAAAAAAAAAACCATATTTATCTGTATGTTGCAGTCCTTGCACACATGTTTGATCCTTAAGCATAGATATTTCCGTACCTGACCAAAGGATCATTGGGATATTGACCACCTTTCACCTTGCTGTATTCAATGCTTAGTCCTTTTGTCCTGTAGGCAGGATGTTGCTAAATCCAGATATATGGGGCTCTCATCCCTCTCCTACTCTCTGCAGTTAGTCTATACTCTCAAAGAGTAATTTAAAATTTAAATTTCATTTATTTACATTGCAGTCACATGTACATTAACATGGTGCACACAAGGATGTATACACAAAAGGGTATACAATGAAAAGTAGACCTCCTTCAACCCTAGGTTGTCTACCTGCTCTGGCAAAGTCAAGCACCATTATACATTTCTTAACTGTTCCCCAAAAAATCATTTTTGCATATGCAAATGAATATTTTGTAAACAAATGGAAGTATACTGTACACACGTTCAACACCTCGCAATCTTCACTTAACGTGTCTGGAAGATCTTTTCATGTCATCTTTTTGTGATGGTATACAATTTAATTAATTAATTAATTATTTTTATTTTTATTTTTGAAATGGAGTCTCTTGTTGCCCAGGCTGGAGTGCAATGGCACGATCTTGGCTCACTGCAACCTCCACCTCCTGGGTTCAAGTGATTCTCCCACCTCAGCCCCCGAGTAGCTGGGATTACAGGTGCCCACCACCACGCCTGGCTAATTTTTGTATTTTTTTAGTAGAGATGGGGTTTCACCATGTTTGCCAGGCTGGCCTTGAACTCCTGACCTCAGGTGATCTGCCTGCCTCGGCCTCCCAAAGTGCTGAGATTACAGGCGTGAGCCACTGTGCCTGGCCACAATTTAATTTAACTAATTTTATTTGTTTATTCTGCCCTTTATTGATGAACATTTTCATTGTTTCTAACCATAGGCCCTTACAAACAATGCTGCAATAAATAATCTTTTACATACCTCATTTCACAAATATGAAAACACCTCTATAGAAAAAATTCCTATATACAGAATGTGGAAGCAAAGGGATGTGCATTTGTAATTTTGATAGCTATTGCCATAATTTTAAAGTATATTCCAATTTACACTTCCACTTGCAAATGTGTTAGAGTTCCAGCTTTCCCACCTCCTCACTCACACATTATGTCATCAAACTCTTTGATCTTTGCCAATCTGAGAAGTACAAATATTATTGCACAATTCTGATCTGCATTTATCTCACAGTGAGATTGAACATCTTTTCCTTTGTAGCAGCACTAAGATTATACCTCTTCTGTAAACTTTGCACATCTGCTATCTTATGTGAAAGAGCTTTTCAAAGTGAAAATTAATAAAAAAGTGTTCTTGATCAACTATGAGTAAATATAGATTATCAAATCTGGTTGATAATGTACTGTCTTTTGAATATGAAGAAACAAAGATCAATTTTGATGAGGTCATTACCTAATTTGCAAAAGTTAAGTCATAAAATATTACTATTTATCACTGAGATAGAACTAACATTGGCATATTTTCCCTTTTTCAAAAGGAACAAGCTATTCATTCATACAGCATGGACAAATATTAAATGCATGTTGCTGAGTGAAAGAAGCTAGAATGATAAGGCTACATCCTGGAAAAATTTATATGCTGGAAAAGGCAGAACTTATAGAGACAGAAACAAATCAGCCAATCATTGCTGAGGTTTGGGAGAGAAGAATGTTGACTATGTGAAGAACAAGGGATCTTGGGGGGCATCTATTCCATATGCTACTGTAGGGGTGGATGCATGATACTATCGTTTGTGGAAAACCATAGAACTTTACAAAACTAACAGTGAATCTTAATGTCTGCAAAATTTTACAAAATCAACTAGGAGGTTGGGGGATCCCAGGATGAAATACAGGCAATGACAAAAGAGCCTAACTATATTGCACATTTATAACATAACCGCACTGAAGAGGATTGGTATTCTATAAATGTGGAAATAATGGAAACTGGAAAACTGAAGACAAAAGGAACTGTACTTAGCACTATACTCTAGTGGGTAAAGGCGTTTCTCAAGGGGTACCAGTTAACAATTCTGAGACTGCTGTACATGTATTCAGGGACTGAACAAATAAGTAAATGGCTGGTACATGCTCACTGTCAGGGAGGTAGGCCGCAGATAAACAAGAGGAAGAGGCTCTAATGTCATGTGTGGTTGTGGATTAGAACCAGAAACATAAATACGAACTCATGTTTAGATTAATATAGATATTAATGGATAGATATAGAAATAATGATGAATATGGGTATATATACAGGTTAGTATACAGTCATATATTTCTTATCCCTATCCACTGAGAGGGCCTAGAAACAGCAATACTCCAGTAGCAACACACACATCTCATGCCCATATCTTGATTTCTTTTGCCATTTCCTAACAAAAGGAGCCAGGACTTCTTGGAGAAATGGCTGGTTCTAAGACTGGGTCAGAGAGTATACCAGATGACGCTGGCACATCTTCTACTGCTGGAAAGTAAGGAAATGCTCAAAAAATAAAACCATGGAGATATTTCAAAGGAACACAGAAGCCAAGTGGAACAGCTTCCAGTGGCCAAAGCTGGAAAAATTGGGGCAAAAAAAAAATATTAGGTTATAATCCAAAATATAAAATAAATAATCACCAGCCCATACTAATATGCATAAATTATTGAATAAATAAGTAAATGGGTGAAAAGAGACAACTCTCTCCCATACAAAAGAAACCCAAATAATTTATGTAGATGATCGCCCTGCAATGAGGCAGAGGGTAACTCCCTACCCCGTGTTAAGTGTGGACGGCACTTAGTGACTTGTTTCTGAAGAGCGCAATAAAGAAAGGAGGGGAGAAGCAACTTGGCAATGAAGAAACCTGACAAACACCATCTTCTCCAGGCAGCCAAGGTTAACACCATCAGTGATAAGTTACGTTGATAGCCTGTATTTTTGATATGATGTGTTGAGAATGTACTTAGTTTCTATGGTCTTCTTCCCAAACACCTAACACCAGGCTCACCAGGAGAAAATGAATCCAAATTAAGGGACATTCTACAAAATACCTGACCAACACTCCCTCCTAAAAACTGTCAAGGTCATCAAGGATAGTCTAGGAAGAAGGAAAGTCTGAGAAGTTGTCTCAGCCCAGAGGCGCCTTAAGAAGCCATGACAGGTCGGGTGCAGTGGCTCACGCCTGTAATCCCAGCACTTTGGGAGGTCGAGGTGGGCAGATCATGAGGTCAGGAGATTGAGACCATCCTGGCTAACATGGTTAAACCCCATCTCTACTAAAAATACAAAAAAAAATTAGCCACACGTGGTGGCAGGCACCTATAATCCCACCTACTCAGGAGGCTGAGGCAGGAGAATCGCTTGAACCTGGGAGGCGGAGGCTGCAGCGAGCCAAGATCGCACCACTGCACTCCAGCCTGGGCAGCAGAGCTAGACTCCATCTTAAAAAAAAAATAAGCCATGACAACTAAATGGACTGTGATATCCTGAACGGGATACCGGAACAGAAAAAGGATATTAATAAATCTGATCAAAGCAGAGAGCTCAATTAATAAAAATGTGTCGCTGTTGTTTCCTCATTTGTTGTTAACAAATGGTGCCATACTAATGTAAGATGTTACTAATAGGGGAAACTGGATGCAGGATGTGTGGCAACTCTGTACTATCTTTGCAACTTTTCTGTAAAGCCAACACTATTTTTATTTATTTATTTTTGAGACAGGGTCTCCATCTGCCTCCCAGGCTGGAGTACAGTGGTGCCATCACAGCTCACTGCATCCACGACCTGCTGGGCTCAATAGATCCTCCAGCCTCAGCCTACTGAGTAGCTGGGACTACAGAAGTGCGTCACCATGCCCAGCTAATTTTTGTATTTTTGGTAGAGATGGGGTTTCGCCGTGTTGCCCAGGCTGGTCTCGAACTCCTAGGCTCAAACAATGTACCCACCTCGGCCTCCCAAAGTGCTAGCATTACTAAGACTATTGTAAAGTAAAAAGTTTAAAACTTAAAAAATAAGACTGGTAGATGGATAGAGGGATGGATAGATAGCTGCATGATAAAGCTGTGTGATAAAATATAAGAAAATATTATTGATAAGATCTAGGTGCTGGGCATACAAGTGTTTGCTGTAAAATTTCTCTGACTTTATGTTTGAAAATATGCACAATAAAATGTTGCCAAAAAGAATATTAATATCATTCAGAGTTATTAATGTTGCTCATGTTTTTCTTTTTGCACTGTCATCTTTCTTTTTTCCTTATTTATTTATGGGCATGATTATATATACAAAGCTTAAAAAAAAATTTTCCTGTTGCATTTCATTTCTGACCATTACTACCATTCATTTTTTCATGATTATTACTGAAAATTATTTTGTCATGTGAAAGATTGTTTTAAAATTATACCCTCTGGGTATCAAATCATTAGATATGCCACTGCCAAGTATAACCGAGTGTGTACTACCAAGGGGATCCCCCAGCCAGCTCCTGTCCTGGGGAGAGGCTGTGTAGGCAGCATTCACTGGGCTCTCTGTAGGGTGCTGAGAGCCCAAAGGGCAGCAGCTGCAGTGGCGGCGTGAGGGCTGGCAGCCTCAACAGTGGCCCCACTGCCCTTGTGGTGGTGAGGAGCATGCTGTCAGCTTTAGCCCAGACATCTGCAGGAGACACTGGGCACTTTTGGCCCAGCCATTGGCAGCCTCGACAGCAGACAGATTTCCAGGGAGCTGGAGCAGAGCAGGAGGAGGACCAGGGTGATGCCACCTGGTATCTGGGGAAAAAGCCAAACAAACAGGATTGTACGTATGTATGATGGGTGTATGTATGTATGTATGTATGTATGTATGTATGTATGTATGTATGTATTTTAGAGCCAGGGTCTCACTCTGTTGCCCAGGCTGGAGTGCAGTGATGTGATCATAGCTCCCTGTAACCTCAAACTCCTGGGCTCAAGCGATCCGCTCACCTTGACCTCCTGAAGCGCTGGGATTACAGGCATGAGCCACTGCACCTGGCTTTGTTGCCTTTTATAACTCATTTTTCTCATTGTGGATTTGACTTGTATTTCTCTAATGATCAGTAATGTTGAGCTTTTTTTCATATGCTTGTTGGCTGCATGTATATCTTCTTTTAAAAGGTGTCTGTTCATGTACCTGCCCACTCTTTAATGGGGTTCTTTGTTTTACTCTTATGAATTTGTTTAAGTTTATAGATGCCGGATGTTGACTTTTGTCAGATGTGTAGTTTGCAAAAATTTTCTTCCATTCTGTAGGTTATCTGTTTACTCTGATGATTGTTTCTTTTGCTGTACAGAAGCTCTTTAGTTTAATTAGATCCCACTTGTCGATTTTTGCTTTTGTTGTCATTGCTTTTGGCACCTTCATCGTAAAACCCTTGCCCGTTCCTACGTCCAAAATGGTTTTGCCTGGGTTGTTTTCCAGGGCTTTTATACCTTTGGGTTTCACAGTTAAGTCTTTAATCCATCTTGATTTAATTCACACCAGTCAGAATGGGTACTGTTAAAAAGTCAAAAAATAACAGATGCTGGTGAGGTTGCGAAGAAAAAGAAACACTTATACATTGTTGGTGGAGGTGTAAATTATTAGGCAAAAACCACAATCACTTTTTGCACCAACCTAATAGTTCAACATTGTGCAAAGCGATTTCTCAGAGACCTAAAAACGAAACTACTCTTCAATTCAGCAATCCCATTACTGGGTATATCCCCAAAAGAATATAAATCATTCTCTCATAAAGACACATGCACGCATATGTTTGTTGCAGCACTATTCACAATAGCAAAGACATGGAATCAACCTAAATGCCCATTAATGATAGACTGGATAAAGAAAATGTGGTACCTATACACCATGGAATATTATGCAGCTATAAAAAAGAACGAGGTCGTGTCCTTTGCAGGAACATGCATGGAGCTGGAGGCCATTATCCTTAGCAAAATAATGCAGGAACAGAAAACCAAATACCACATATGCTGATTTATAAGTGGGAGCTAAATGATGAGAACACACGGACACAAAGAGGGGAACAATACACACTGGGGTCTACCGAAGGGTGGAGGGTGGGAAGAGGGAGAGGATCAGGAAAAATAACTAATGGGTACTAAGCTTAATACCCGGCTAATGAAATTATCTGTACAACAAACCCCCATGACACAAGTTTACCTATATATCAAACCTGCACATGTACCCCTGAACTTAAAATCAAAGTCTAAAAAAAAAATAAAATAAAATTTTAAGTGATTCAAAAATCTGTAGAAAAAAACTCATTTTTCTCAATTTTCAACAACTCCTCCCCACCTTCTTAATCTGTATGGTGATGACTTAGATGTGTAAACCAGTTTTCAGTTGGGGCCTCCCTGCACATTGCATCCTTGCCTGAGTTTCTCTGGTTTTCTGAAAATTTCCAGAGGTACTTAAGTTATCCATGGTCTTGGAGTTTACACGTCCATATTAGTCTCTGTTTTACAGCACATGAATCTGGATGCGAAACTCCACCGCCTCTCACACCCACCCTTGATGGGAGGTACCTCTTCACTAAAGATTTTGGGAGTGGGAGGCCGAGGCGGGAGGATGGCCTGAGATCTGGAGTTCAAGACCAGCCTGAGTAGAGAAACCCTTGTCTCTACTAAAAATACGAAATTAACCGGGCGTGGTGGCGCATGCCTATAATCCCAGCTACTCGAGAGGCTGAGGCAGGAGAATCGCTTGAACCTAGGAGGCAGAGGTTCTGGTGAGCCGAGATTGCGCCACTGCACTCTAGCCTGGGCAACAAGAGCAAAATTCCATCTCAAAACAACAATGAAAAAGATTTGGGGAGAGCGATGGAGGAGTTTACATGGCAATGCAAATGACTTCAAATGCATAAGCCTGCTGGCTACAAGGCTGCAAGTGACAGGGCTGCTCTCACTACATCCTGGACCGGCTTCAAAGCCTGGATCAATGCTGGACGTCTTCCCAGTTACCAGCAAAAGGGCTGAAGCAGTATTTCTGAGTGTGGAAGATGCTGCCTTCAGAACCCTACCAGGCATTGCGCTTCCTTTTCAGTAGTGGAGGCAAGAAATGCAGACATTTGTCCTTTACTTTGAAGGGGATATCCCAGGGTAACCCAGGCTCTGTACTGATGTGGCACTGTGTGGCCTAAACATTTCACTGACATGGCAGAGCCCCAGCCTCTGAAGCACAACTGTCTTATCAAGGCCTCCAATGTACTTGCACTTCTTGCTCACCCAGTATGATTAACATGGTATCATTGATATAGTAGATCAATTTGATGTGATGTTCTCTCTAACTCCCAAGAGGTATTCTAGCAGTGCAACAGCTAGTGTTTCCTGGGTCCTTGCCGAGGTGAACTCCTACATCATGGGAAAGTGCTCTCTTATCAATGAATTCTTCTTTATCCAACTGTATGCTCTACCTCCCTCGATTATGCATACTCGGGATTGTTAAAAGAAAAACTTTAGACAAATTAAATTTAACAGAGTTTAATTGAGCAAAGAATGATTTGCAAATCAGACAGCCACTTGTCCCCAACCCCGTCTCCCTCCCCTCCCAACCAGAGAGGATTTATGGACAGAAAAAGGAAAGTGATGTTCAGAAAATGGAAATGAGGTACAGAAACAGATGGATTGGTTACAGCTCAATGTTTGCCTTATTTGAATACTGTTCGAACAGTTGGCTGCCTGTGAGTGGTGGAAGTGTGGTTTCTGTGATTGGCTGGGACTCGGCTACTTGTTACAGAGTAGGTTACAGTCTGTTTACACATCCAGTTAGGTTACAGTTAATTCACTATGTACAGAAAAACCTTTAGGCTGAACTTAAAATATGAGAAGAGGCAGCTTTAGGCTAAACTGAATTTAACAGGATCCCTATGTACTCTTCCAGCTTCTGACAACATGTGTTGTCCAGGTCCTGCAGCTCCTTTGAGGAATGGTCTCTTTTCTCCCTGAGCAGGCTCCTCAATTATGTTGTAACCTCACCCTCATTACTGGTTTGGTGGCAGGATGAAGGGAGACGTTGAGATTCTGTGGGGAAAGAAGCTGTTTTCTTGCAAGGCAAAAATCTCTGTATTGACTTCAAAAGTAGGGAGTGTTAATCTTTAACCAACCAGGAGAATGGGCCCCTTCTGCAGGCGCAGAGAATTCAGAGGAAATCTGGGAAGTCAAAATTTACAAGGACACTTGCCCAGATGTCCTCACCCCAAATCTCAGGATCCCACTCCCTACCAACTAGGATTGTGACTTTGACATAGACAGCTCACTAACATTGAGAATTCTGCCTTCACTGGAGCTCTGCGACTTTTGTTTTTTTGGTTGGTTGGTTTTGTTTTTGAGACGGTCTCACTCTGTCACCCAGGCTGGAGTGAAGTGGCACGATCACGGATCATTGCAGCCTCAGCCTCCTGAGGCCCAAGCAATCCTCCCACCTCACCCTCCCAAGCAGCTGGGACTACAGTCACGCACAATCATGCCCAGCTAATTTTTGTGTTTTTTATAGAGAGAGGGTTTCGCCACGTTGCCCAGGCTGTTCTGGAACTCCTGAGCTCAAGCAATACTCCCTCCTCCGTCTCCCAAAGTGCTAGGATTACAGGCATGAGCCCCAGCGCCCAGCTGTGGCTTTCTAATTTAAGTTCTGGGTCTCATCTTCAGGAGGTCCAAACTCTGACTGCAGGAGATGAGAGTCTCTTGTGCTGTCAAGAGATCTTCTGGTTTTTACATTCAGCCTGAAATTGGTGATTAATCACCCGCAACCTTTCATCGTCTCTCTCCAATGCATTGAGAGTGGCCAGTAACAACCATGCCATTTTATTGTCCTTTAATTACTACTTTCCCCAAACCTCTGGATGGGCCTACAACCCATTCCAGTTTACCACTGGTGAAAGTTTTGCCCCACCAGGAACTCCATCTACCACTAGGGAAGGGTTCTCATCACCAGCCAGTCAGCAGCGACCCAGCTTCAAAATCCTACATTAGGCACTGCTTCCTAGGACCACTTTACCCTTGTGCCTGCTGTTGTAGGTCAGGTTCCTCTGGGCTGTCAGACTCTGAGATTTGCCTGATAGGGAATATTAGAAAATGCTTTCAGGAGCTGAGCCCTGAGGGCATGAGGAAAGCAGGATTGCACAGGACAAGTTGAATTGAAGGGCAGTTACAATAGAGGCCTCAGCTGATCCCACAGAAAGTTCTAGAGCTGGGATAGTTAATCAGAAATGTCATGCACTAAGGTCTGGGGATGTGTCAACTGGTTACTGTCCCTGAGGGCAGGGCATAATTTTGGATGAGTTCACCCTACCTTGAAAGCAGCTGGTAAAAGCCCCTTTTCCCTCTACTCAATCCTGCTTCTTTCACCCAGTCAGGGCTCAGCTCCTGAAAGCGTTTGCTAGTATTCCCCTACAGGGGATCCTCAGAGTCTGAGAGTGGGGAACCTGACCTACAGGTAGGATGACCAGGAGCAACCAGGACTGAGGAACAGCCTAGGGCATGAGAACATCAGCGCTAAAACTGAACAGTCCCAAGCACCCAAGAATGTTTGGTCACTCTACAGCATCTGTCCATAAGCCCTGTCCTTAAAATACACTACAGGGAGCTGCGATTCTGTCAATTATAATTTATCAATAACAATGAATATATGTGGCTGGGTATGATGGCTCATTACTGTAATCGTAACACTTTGGGAGGCCAAGGCGGGAGGATCACTTGAGGCCAGGACTTAAAGACAAGCCTGAGCAACACAGTGAGACTTCATCCCTAAAAAAAATTGAAAAATTAGCTAGGCATAGTGGCACACACCTGTACTCCCATCTGCTGGGCAGACTGAGGTGGGAGGATCTCTTGAGCCTAGCCAGTCAGGGGTATAGTGAGCTATGATCGCACCACTGCACTCCAGCCTGGGTGATAGAGTAAGACCTTGTCTCTTAAAAAACAAAACAACAACAACAAAATGAATATATATGAATAGAATATACATCAGTAGTTAAGATGCTGGGCCACTGGATGCATTCTAAGGAGTAGCTCAACTAAAAAATGCTGCTAGAAGATTTGTGACTATGTGACTATATTTGATTTGTAATATTTAGCGAGTCATTGGGTAGGAATATTAACATCTCTTAGGTCCTGTCCCTGACATAAAAATGGAGTAGAAGTTGCTGAAACAAGGCCAAGGAAACAAGTTGCAAGGAAATAAAAGATCACATCAGAAAAACTAGAAACATCAAAGGCATCAGGTTGGCTAGCAACAGCATCAGAACCACCTGGGGCTCTTACTGCAAATGCAGAGTCCCACCAGCAGAAATAACCTGATTTGGTGGCTCCAGAATCGGGACAGGAGGCCACTGGAGGCTTCCTTTTTAACAGGTTCCATAGAAGATACTAATGCAAGTGACACCAGATCTCACTCTAAGAGGCACTGCAGTGTTTCTACCATCTACTTTCTTTCAGCCCATTGATTAATCACCAATTATGTTCTTAAGTTTTAGCAAGTTAGGTTGCCAGATAAAATACAGAACACCTAGTTAAATTCACATTTCAGATGAACAACAAATAGCTTTTTAGTATATCTCATGGAACCATAAAATATTAATAATATAAAAACATACTATAATAGTAATGTAATGTTAGATATGAATAATACTGTTATAAATAAATGATAACATCAAATAGGCATAAATAAGTAATTATAATAAAATATAATAGAAGTGTTTAGTAAGAAGAAACTATTCATTGTTTACCTGAAATTCAAATGCAGCTGAACATCCTGCATTTTGATTGGCTAAATCTGCCAGCCCTGCTATCAAGGGAATTTTCAAACACACACAAAAGTAGAAAGAAAGTAGAATAGACCCACGTGTAACCATCTCTCTGCTTGAATAATTATCAAAATTTTACTCCAGTTTTTTTTTTATTGAAATTTTATGCTTATCCCCCATGCTGTGGAGAACATAGAAAAAAATGATGTTCTTAAGTAGCTTATCCTTAAGTTGGAGAACATGGTACACATTCCTGAAATAACTGTTGAAGAAATAGGTGCTAAAGTGTGTAATGCTCCCTTCCACAGTAGTTTGGGGAAGAGAGCATCAGCCAGTGTTGCCTGGGGCGGTCTTGGCTGAGGGGAGGCGGGAGTGGAGATTATGTTAGGCCTGATAAAGTCTGTGTAGATAAAGAGATGATTAAACAGGCTTTCCAGGTGGTAGGTGAGGTAACCAGCATAACCAGGCTGTATTCACTCTGGCTCTATAAAAAAATCTCTCTCTCCATTTGAAAGCACTCACCACACCCTGACGACCCTCCACCCCACCCTCGTGCTTCACACTTTAATCATCTGGGCCCAGAGCAGCTGTCACCCATCAGGCTAATATACATCAAGCACTACTGCAAATTACATCATCAGAACCGATTAGCCCTTGGACATGTCAGCATAATAGCACTTCGATCTCTGGGTGACTCGTTAATTAATCTCTGGAATATGCTGTCTTTGACATCATTGGGGAGTTAAATTTTTCCTAGATTGAAGGTAGCCCTGGGGAAAATTATAAATTGATAAGAGAAACAAAATTCTATTCAGTCGCCCAGCTTTATGCTAATGCTCATGAAATGTCATGGCTACTTGAACCTATAGGCATGTGAAAGGAAAATAGATCTCAGGACCCCCAAATCACTAAACCAAAGGGAAAAGTCAAGCTGGGAACTGCATAGGGCAAACCTGCCTCCCATTCTACTCCTCAATAAGATAGCTACAAAGATAAAAAAGCTATACACCTCCCTTACAATTTGCCCACAAGAAAATTCCCTGTGGACAAAGGACAGACAGAACTCAAAGTCATTCCTCTGTTCACATAAGACAAATGCATATCTGACTGCTGCCTTCGGCCTATTGTTTCACTAACCCAGACTAAGGCCTAAGTGACTATTCCTGTAAATTGCTGTATTCAATGAAGGCTCATCAGAAACTCAAAAGAATGCAACCATTTGTCCTTTATCTACCTGTGACCTGGAAGCCCCCACCACACTTCAAGTTGTCTTGCCTTTCTGGACCAAACCAATGTACGTCTTATGTATATTGATTGTGTCTTCCTAAAATGTAAAATACCAAGCTGTGCCCCAATCACCCTGGGCACATGTCTTCAGGACTCCTGGGGCCATGTCACGAGTGCATCCTTAACCTTGGCAGAATAAACTTCTTAAATTGATTGAGTCTTGTCTCAGATACTCTTTGGTTTACAGGCACATGTTGAAAAATAAAGCAAAGTACAAAATAATGCTCTGTGTCTTCTCTGGAATCACATTAACATTTAAAATGATCAGTTTGGTTTTTTTTTTTTTTTTTTTGAGACAGAGTCTCACTATGTTGCCATGCTGGAGTGCAGTGGTGCGATCTCGGCTCACTGCAACCTCAGCCTCCTGGGTTCAAGGGATTCTCCTGCCTCAGCCTCCCAAGTAGCTGGGATTACAGGCGCGCGCCACCACTCCCAGCTAATTTTTGTACTTTTAGTAGAGACGGGGTTTCACCATGTTGGCCAGGATGGTCTCGATCTCCTGACCTCGTGAAAAATGATCAGTTTTTCTACACAAGTGACAAGAAGGCAAAATGTGGGGTCTTACACATTCACACACTCACTTTTTAATTCCTCTCAACTTTAAATGTAACTGTAAATACTAAGAAGAATGCAAACTTGAAAAAAATACTTTATTGAAATACAGCTACAGATCAAGAAACACAAAATAACCAGTAGCCCCACAAGCCCTGTTCATGCTCCTTTGAAGTCAACACCTTTCATCAAAGGGTAATTGATTTCTTTACCTCTAATAGCATAGAACAGCTTTGACTGGTTTTGTACTTTATATAAATAGAATCATATGATATGTACTGTCTTCTGTGTTTGCCTTCTTTCATTCCACATCATATTTGAGAGATTCAAGAGAAATAGCTTTTGTAATTAATATATACTCAACATTTTAAAAATTGGAGGTGGGTGCGGTGTTTCAGGCCTGTAATCCCAACATTTGGAGAGGCCGAGATGGGAGGATCACTTGCACCTAGGAGTTCAAGACCAGCCAGAGCAATATAGCGAGACCCCCATCTCTACCAAAAAAAAAAAAAAATTGGAAAACATTACTTCAGATTACTTTTAAAATTGTATGTATGGGCTAGGCGCGGTGGCTCACACCTGTAATCCCAACACTTTGGGAGGCAGAAGTGGGCAGATCGTGAAGTCAAGAGATCAAGACCATCCTGGCCAACACGGTGAAACCCCGTCTCTACTAAAAATACAAAAATTAGCTGGGCATGGTGGCGGGTGCCTGTAATTCCAGCTACTCGGGAGGCTGAGGCAGGAGAATCGCTTGAACCCAGGAGGCAGTGGTTGCAGTGAGTCGAGATCGTGCCACTGCACTCCAGCCTGGTGACAGAGCAAGACTTCATCTCAAAAAAAAAAAAAATCGTATGTATGTCTGTACACAATTTATTTGACCAAGACTATAAACTTTTATAAATGTCCCGCCTAAAAAGAAAAGTTATTTTTTCTTTTTGACATGATTATTAATTCTTTTATCCTGGCCTATTATAATGAATATTAATCCAATTTCACCAAAACTTAACCCTTACCCAGTTCCAAATGCCTTACAATCTTTGTAGCATTTTTATGAGAAGAGAAATATAAGAATAACACAAATGTGTTTTCCAGCTGGTGGATTCACTAGCAGCTGGTGGCCACTAGGGAGGTCGATGTGTTGCCAACTCTGTCCCTGTCAGGACATCTGTCATCTGTCACAGCAATACTCTGGGACTTTCTCAGAAGAGTGCATGTGCATCAAGACTTGGTTGATTGTTTCCATTCACTTAATTATGAGCCTGAGTCCAGTTAAAAAAAAAAAAAAAAAAAAAGGGAGTTCACCCATCACATAAACTAAAAATCAAAGAATTTTTTAGAAATTTTTAGAAATTTTTTAGAAAGCCTGTATCACAGGGCAACAAATTCTTTGATTTTCTTTATGACAGTTGCCTGTGTTCTGCATTTTGCCTGGTCATTTAAGTCATAAATCCACAATGTCTTGCCAACTTTGGAAGTTCCCATGGTTACTGGTAGTTTATGTGACTTTATTAAAGCCATTCTCTGCTCTCCAGAATGAACCCTAGCCCATTACCTCCTGCCCTCTTCATCTTTGCAAGGGTCATGATCCTTTGGTCAAGTTCCTGCCATTTGGACAGGAAGGAGGAGCTATTTGACTTACCTGTAAGGACCCAAGTAGCCCTCTTGGTTCAGTAGGCAGCACTGTCAGTCTCATAAGTGTAAGGACCTAGAGGGTATCCCACCCTCAGCCATCTCTCCCTTTCATGTCTGCTTCTGCTCATTCCAAGAATGAGAAGAAGCAGAAATGCGAATTGCACCCTGGTTCACCTGGGGTCTTCTGCTGACACAGGAATCTCCTTCAAAGTCCATGGGGCGGGATGGGCTGTGAGTAACTGTTATCTACAACTAGGCAATTTCTGACTTTGTTCTACAATTCAGTCCTTCACTCCTTAAATTCTTGAGCCACCTTATTCCCCCTTACCAAATGGACTTGCTGTTAACTAAAAGCTATATCATTAATAACTTCTAGTTATGGGTGATTGACAAGATCAGCAAATCATCTTGCCAAAATGCAAACATAAAACTGGACAAAACTGACCAAAACAACAATTTCAGCACTCTAAGATCAAAGACACACAACAGTCTGAAAGCAGTTATGCTTGAAAATGACTGAACTCCAGGTAAGAACAGTGAGCATCTAATGCATTTGGCCTGGGGCCTCTCTCATTCCCCTTGCTGACCCCAGCTTGGTTAATGTAGATGTTCTGTTTGGGAAGGGCAAGCTGTCAGCGCAAGCAGCACCTCTACCACAGTCAAAGGGGCTCATTCAATTTGGAGTACCCATTCCTAAAGGGAAAAATGAAGAGCACAGAAGTAATAGTTAATACAGGTTATTACAAAATCATCTATAGTAATTTTTCTTCTCATTTCTTTTTTTTTTTTTTTTTTTTTTTGAGGCGGAGTTTCACTCTTGTTGCCCAGGCTGGAGTGCAATGGCACGATCTCAGCTCACCGCAACCTCTACCTCCCAGGTTCAAGCGATTCTCCTGCCTCAGGCTCCCTAGTAGCTGGGATTACAGGCATGTGCCACCATGCCCGGCTAATTTTGTATTTTTAGTAAAGGCAGGGTTTCTCCATGTTGGTCAGGCTGGTCTCGAATTCCTGACCTCAGGTGATCTGCCCGCCTCAGCCTCCCAAAGTGCTGGGATTACAGGCATGAGCCACCACACCCGGCCTCTCATTTCTTATCTAACTTTTTTCAAAGTCATGAGATTGTATAAAGCAATAATTACAACATTGTATTGCTGTGTTTATAACATATAGATGTAATATATATGAAAATAATAGCACAAAGAAGGTGGGAGGGATAGAAGAATACTGAAGCAAAATTTTTATGTTTTTCAGGAATTTAGTATTAATCTGAAGTACACTATGATAAATGAAGATATATATTGTAATTCTTAGACTACAATCTCTGAGAAATAGCTAAAACTTTTTTCAAAATGCGGAGTAATTCAGACGTTACCCTAAAAATATTTAACACAAAAGAAAAGAAAAAAGGAAAGCAATCAAGGATTAACCGATTAATAAAAAAGGAAGTTGACATATAGAAAACAAACAGAAAAATAGCAAATATAAATCTAACTATATCAACAATTACATTAAATGTGAATGGTCTACATACCCCAATCAAAATGCAGAGATTATTAGATTGAATAAAGAGACAAGAGCCAACTATATGGTATCTATAAGAGGCTTAGATTCAAAGACACAAGTAGACTGAAAGTAAGAGGACGGAAAAAGATATACCATTCAAAGAGTAACTATTAGAGGACTGAAATGGTTATATTAATAACAGACAAAACAGACTTTAAAACTAGAAATATTACTAGAGACAAAGAGGAACATTTCATAACAATAAGAGTCAATACATCAGAAAGACATAACAATTAGAAATATATGTGCCTTTAACAACTAAGCTCAAAATACATAAAGTAAACCTGAAACCTTTCTCAGAGATAATTCACATGAAGGAGGGGGAAAAGTTACTGTCCTCTGATTACTCCAACTCAGGGCCCCCACTTTATGCTGCTAAGTTATACAGCATTTATCACGACATATTGTAATTGTCTGTTTACTTGTTTGGCTCAACTGGAGCCTTTTTTCCTTTTGTATGCCCAGGATACAGCACTTTTTTCAGTCTGCTCAGCAGATATAGAACAGTTGACTTTTGTAATTAATTAATTAATTAATAAGTGAATGGCATCCTAGGCAGAGGGGGAGAAGCAAAAAAGCGTGGCATATTGTAGGAACTGTAAGTTGCTCCAAATAGCTTCAGCTGTGTATTCCAATGTGAACTACTGTATTTAAACTATTCATTGGATTTAAGTCCAAACTTATTTGGCCAAACTTTCTTCAATATTTTGAGGATGTATTCTTCAGGATAGCATTGGAGAGATGATGGCCTGAAGTGTAGGATGGCTATGAGGGGCTGATGGGAGATGAGCCTGGAGAGGCCAGGCCAGGAGGAACTTGGTAGGAAATGCTAAGAGATTTGAACTTTATTCTGCAAATCACATAAAGCCACTGAAATAGTTAAGACAAGGGAGTAACATAGTTTAATTTGCATTTTACGAGGCTCACCTTGGCAGTAGCAAAGATGATGAATTGGAAGAAAGCCAGGCTAAAGGCAAAGAAACTAGTTGGAAGGTAGTGTCAGTAACCCAGGCAATAAATGATAAAAGCCTGGGCTCAGGTTATGGCAATGGGAACAGGGAAGAGAGGCTAAGTTAAGAAAACACATTTAGAAAACAGAACTGACAGGTCTTCATGACTAATTACATTGCAGGGCGAAAGAGAGGGAGGTGTCCTTGGAACATTCCAGGTTTCTGACTTAGACAATCGGCAGGTGGTGGTGACATTCATCCTGACTTAGAAGGGAGAAATGGGGAAGAGGTTTACTTTGAGGTACCCAGGAGAGTCTGGTTGGAAATTCACATGGCAGATTCAGGAGAGTGTTCTGGGCTAGATGTGAAGAGTTGAGAGTCACCAGAAGATTGTTTCCACTGAAGTCATAGATTTGGATGAGGCCACTCAGAGAAAAACATAGGGTAAGAAGAGAAATGAGCAGGAGCTTGAACCTTGGGGAACATCAACATGTGAAAGAGATAACAGGAGAGGACACTGAGAAGGAAGAAACAGAGGTAGCAGGAGGAAAACCTAAAAGGTGAGAAAACCCATCAGGAAGCCAAGGTGGGACAGAGAGAAAATATGATCAAATCAACATCAAATACTAGTACATCAGAAAAAAAAAAGATGCAGAATGATAAGGAAAGAAGAGTATTCATTGAATTTGAATCTGCTAAGGTTATTGTGAGTCTTAGGAGAGCAATGTCAGTCGAGTGGTGGGCTGTGGTGGGATGGGTTGAAGACCAAGATAAGCCAGATGATGGTGGGTTGAATTAGAGACCTACCACAGAGGAGTATGGATAGGAAGCATTTAGGACTCTTTCAAGGAGCTTTGCTTTGAAAGGAGATGAGAGTGAGCTGGAGGGCAGTAGTTAAAGTGGAGAAGGGGGTCCTCAGAGATGCTGTTTTTGGAAAGTTTGGATGATGTTAAAGACAGCAGGAAAGTGTGCTTATGGGCCAAGGGGAAGCCAGAGAGAGAGGGAGGATGACATCATAGGGGATTGAGCAAGGTTGCTAAGGAGGCAGGAGGACAAGTGATACAGATGAGGCCCACTGCATTAGGCCCAGAAATGTTTTCTTATTCTAGTTTCTTCACCATCAATTGATGAATATCCGTAAGACACAATTTTTAGGATAGATTTAGTAAATTGGATTGAGAACACTTCTTATACCCCCCACCGTAGTATGTTAGATGTGGCAGATATACCACAATTCTTTTTTTTTTTTTTTTTTTTTTTTGAGAGAGAGTCTTGCTCTGCTGTCCAGGCTAGGGTGCAGTGGCATAACTACAGCTCACTGCAAGTTCAGATTCCTGGGCTCAAGCGACCCTCCCACCTCAGCCTCCTGAGTAGCTGGTACTACAGGTATACACCACCATGCCCTGCTGATGCTTTTCTTTTTTGTGGAGATGGGGTTTCACTATGTTGCCCAGGCTGGTCTTGAACTCTTGGGCTCAAGCAATCCTCCCTCCTTGGCCTCTCAAAATATTGAGGTTATAGGGGTAAGCCACCGCACCCAGCCTGACTACAATTTTTAAATTCATTAAATCATTCCTCTGATGAATAATTAACAACTCCCGTTGTTTACAGGAATAAAGGTAGAAGCTAGCTCAAGTCCTTCAGAATCTAACTAAAATCTTGGTCTCCAGCTGGCTTCCACTGCAGCCTCCCTCTCCAGCCAGGCTGCTGTGTTGGCTTACCCAGGAACATGACTCGCCCATCCTGCTGCCTATGCCCTGCTCCCACTCCATTACAGCATCACAGTACCCTTTTCACACAGAGTGAGATTAAGACTAAAATCCAAACTAACCATGGCCTACAGGGTCCCTCGGATCTGCCTCCTGCCTATCTCTCCGTTGCATATGCAACCGCTCTCCCCACTCTCTCTTCTGTTCCTTGAACAGGGAAGTATCTTGCTGCCTCCACACAGTGGCCCTTGCTTTGACTGCTGCCTGAAATGCTCTTTGCTTAGCTCTGTGTGGCTGGCTTTTTTACCCTTCAGGTCTCAACTTGACATCACTTCATCTAAGCACTGAGAACAATTTGTTTATTGTCCCTTCACTTTCCCCCTACAGAATGGAAGCTCCATAAGGGCTGGAACCCCACTATCTTGTCTCTTTCTTACCCTCAATGTCTATTACAGTGCTTGACAAATGCCTTTAAAATATGCTTCATGAATGAAGCAGGAATGAATGAACAGCTCCTCCATAATCTCAACACCCAGCTTAAATCCCACCTCCATAGTAAATATGAATAATAGCTGACATTTATTTAGTGCTTACCTTGTTCCAGTGGTTACATATATTATCTCACTTAATAAGGTCCCTCAATTTACCTCCTGTAACTCATACAGTAATTATCCATGCTACTCCTTTCATATTGAATCACAATTTAGCCTCTTACTTTGTTATTTAATATATTACATGCATCACCCTTTTTGCTCCAGTGGCATAATTACTGCTCCTCCACAGCCCAGTGCCAAAGCACACAGAGAAAGCTCAAGGTATGCTGAATGACTGAAGATGTCCCCGCCCCCCACCTGCCATTCCTGGGGTTATAACAGTAGCATAAGAAAAATGTTGAGAGGTTGTCTTTATTATGTCAAAGATAAGCACAGTCAGACTTTAGTTAAAGCAGTGAAAACACTTTACTGAATAACTATTGACAGTAGGGGAAAGAGCTGAGTTCCCTTCAGATGCATAGAGAAGTCACTGGGCTTTTTAAAGAGAAAATGAACTGGGGGGGCAGTGGGGCAGGGAAGAATTGCAGGTGCTTGAGAATAGTCTGCGAAGTGAAAAAATTACAAAAAATGAGAAGGGAGGGGACCAGTCCATGTGAGACCCATCTAGGCTTGCTAACTGATGCTTATTGGAGTTAGGCTCCTACCCTCCAACAAAGGCTAGGAGACAAGGCCTTGCCTTCAGGTATTGGCTGGAACAAACAGTAAATTCTTCTTCTTTTTTTTTTTTTAATTATACTTTAAGTTCTAGGGTGCATGTGCACAACGTGCAGGTTTGTTACTTTTGGCAGCCTTGAGTTTTCTCACACAGGCACTTTAAAGGGATCTAGGGTCATTCTAGGAATGTAGCCTTGAGCTGTTTGAAACTATGTAGCGTTTGTTCATGTCTTTATAGGCCAAGGTTGAGGACAAATTGGGAAAAGGACTCAAGGAGCCCGATTAGAGTTTCGTCAAAGAGAGAATCTTTTGTCAATTGTAAACTTCAAACAGAAAATCTAACCCACTTTGCAAGTGGACAAACTCAATTCCACCTGTAAAGATGTAAAACATGTTTAAAACATGATAGTTTGAGCTCTGAGTTATGAGATATCCAGTTCAATCCTCTCATTTTCTAGAAGAACTTGTTGAAACCTTAACTTTCTAGAAAGAATTGTCTATTCTGTCACAAATGCTTCAAAACCAAGTTCACAAGTTTCACATTGAGAAGCTATAAGAATGGGTTCCTAGCATTACGTCTTAACTGCTGGGTTTTGAAATATCTGCTTTGCAGTGTTGCAGAATTCCAATCGGAGGAGCCCTGCAGTGTTGAGGATTTTAGGGGTCCCTTCATACACGTCCTGGCGGTGGCTTGGGGAACCTGAAATCTGTGTTGATGGAGACTAAAGGGAAGAGGATCCTCCCAAATTCCTCTAAATGCTTCTGCAGTCTGGAAATTCTTTTCTACATTTCACCTTAGGTTTCAGTTACAACCTACTCCTTCAGGTTTGGGGCTCAGATCAAAAGGAACACCCTCAAACTCCAAGGAGTCCTCCCTTCATTGTAAAAGATGACGTTGGGACATTCTGCTCTGCTTATACCACCTGGGTGTGGTCCTTCCCAAGGCTGGCAGTAAGCGTGGAGTCCGGAAGGGCTCTTACATCCAACACTCTACCCTTGAGAGCCATGAGCATTATTCCTGAAATCATCTCAGGCTCTGACACCTAGTAGTGATTTCCTCCTTTGGGTTTCACCCTGGAGCAGATGTGTACAGTCAGGAAAGTGTCACCCAACCTGTCTCTCCCCATCTGACAGGTCAGCAGGAAGTACCTGTCCTACTGGGTATGTTTTCTTTGCAAGGGCCTTCCTCCTATAAGAGAAGGTATCTTCTCTCTCTCTCTTTTTTTTTTTTGAGACGGAGTCTCACACTGTCGCCCAGGCTGGCGTGCAATGGCCCGATCTCGGCTCACTGCAACCGCTGTCTCCCAGGTTCATGCGATTCTCCTGCCTCAGCCTCCCGAGTAGCTGGGATTACAGGCACACGCCACCACATTCGGCTAATTTTTGTTATTTTTAGTAGAGACAGGGTTGGTTTCCGTATACTGGCCTGCCTGGTCTTGAACTCCTGACCTCGTGATCTGCCCACCTTGGCCTCACAAAGTGTTGGGATTACAGGTGTGAGCCACCGCGCCCAGCCGGTGTCTTCTCTTAATTAAATCTTAAACTCTACGTTTCCTAGTGTTCGTTGCAGTAGAATCTGGGCAATGTATTTTACCAAGGACTCTTGTTTTTGAGCTTCTTAAATGGCCGGGGAGGTAATTAAATGCCATGGGTCTAATGACACACACATTTTCCATTCCAGCGGCTCCAAGTTCCTTCTCTGATAAATAGTTTAGCAATTATCTCTTTGGCCACCACCTGCCTCCCCCAGGAATGGTCTGCCAGGGTGATCTGTACTCCCCTGCCATTTTCCAGAGTCTCTGTAAATTAAGAAGAATTCCTGACGTCTCGGGTAACGTAGCTCTTTATGTGAGTGGAATGTGGCTATCTTTCCTCACTTTAAAATAGAAATTCTGGAGACTAAGCACCATCAAGGTGGCCATGATTTACCAAAATGCCAGCTTTTCAAAGTTCTTAAGTGCACAACCTTCCAGACTGTAGACCGAACAAGGGTAAAGGAGACAAAATGTATTGTCATGATTTTGCACGGCTAGTCTCTGGCAGAGTCAAGACCTCACATTCACTCGAGGGCTCAAATTTAGATATTGACATCTCCAAGTGAAACTAGAGTCCTAAGTGTGTGTGTCAGGTCACTTACCAACTGTAAATGAACATTTAAAATATACCACAATGCACTCGTGGCACTGCTTACTTTTTGTCTGTTTTACATATCAGGAATCAAAAAGAAAAATAGTCTGATCCTAACCCAACCTCTAGGAGGCCCAGGTTTAGGGTCCCGCCACCAGCAGGAGGAGGGGTGAAAGGTGACTAGAAGAGCGGCGTTAGACCTGCAGGAATTTCAAGGTCGGCTCCTAGGCCTCAGCGGTGGGGGCTAGCACGAAGGCGGGGCTGCAGCGCTGCCTGAACCAAAAGTACGCTGCGCTGCGGCGGGGCAAGGAACGGGCGGGGCTTCGGCTGGATGGGGCCGAGCGGATGGTTGGGCCACGGAGGGATGAGGCGTGGCTTCTGATGGGATGGGGCGTGGCCGCGGCGGGATGGGTGGGGCCTGGGTGGGATGAGGCGGGACTTCGGAGGAGATGGGGCGGAGCGGTGGCGAGGCGCCGCAGCAGAAAGGAAATGCGCTGGCGCGGAGACCGGGGTTGGTCCCCGGCGGGGCAGGGGGCGGGCTCAGGCCGGAACTCACGAGGTGACCTCAGCCAACTGCTCCTGCGCCGGGCGGGGCGGTCGCCGCCAGCGGCTCCGAGCGCCGGAAGGGCAGGGTCTCAGGACTCCTGGAGCTGCAGGCGGCGGGAGGGGCTACAAGTGGGTCCATTTTTTGGTATCTTTTTTCCTCTTTTTCTTGGCTCATCCCCAAAAGCGGAAAGTTTAGGGCAGAGCGACAGTCAGACCCATCCACTATGCCCCAACACATGCAGGGCTGCGAGGGCGCCCGTTCCTCCAGGGACCCCAAGCGGTTTCTGGTACGCCTGTAAGGACGTATCTTCCCAGAGTGAAAGTTGATGTTTAGCCGTTCCGAAGTTGGTGCTTTGTGGGAAGGAGAACAGCGGGAGAGCCGTAAGGAACGCAGGCGTCCTGACGTGAGGAACGCCTCTTAACACGCCCCGTGGCATGGAGTTTGACAGGGCCCTGGATCCCTGCATTCACCGCTCCTGGAGTCCTGGACGCCCACCTGGGAGCAGCGTCAGGGCCGTGCCACTTTGACCCACGTTAAACGCATTGCATCCTCATTTCTGTGTCCCATCTAGATGCTTGACTCAGTGATGCAGAACCTTTCAGAGTTAGCTGGAAGCCACAGCCCTGCCTCTTGATGCAGCCTGGACCCAGCCGGTGTGAAGAGGAGACCCCTTCCCTCTTGTGGGGTTTGGATCCTGTGTTTCTAGCCTTTGCAAAACTCTACATCAGGGATATCCTGGACATGAAGGAGTCCCGCCAGGTGCCAGGTATGTGGCTAGCCACCCTGGGATGCCCTGGGCTGCATCTGCCACCCTTTGTCAAAGTCTCAGAAAGCTGGGATTAGAGGCTTTTAGGAGAGCCTTCCCTGCTGCAGGCTTTGAAAGGGACCTAGCCTGGACCTTCGCATGAGTTCATTTATCTGCAAGGTAAAAAAAATACAGTCTAAATCTTTTTTTTTTTTTTTTTTTTTAGTAGGTGTTTGGGGGAGTAGCCTTTATAGTGAGGTTTTTACCTCCATTCAGGGTCTTTCGTACTTGAAAATGCTCATTTGTTTTTCTTTGGCCCTGATTCTGTTGGAGAGATCGCTGGGCCAGGTATTCCTAGGCCTGGCTCCTTTCCTAAATGTGCCACTTACCTGGTCTGGGCATGTGACTCACCTTCTGCAAAGTTTGGGTTTCTTTGTAAACATGGAGCTTAACCCTGTGTAGTGGAATCTTTTGATTCCTGATATGTAATGGGGGTTTGTTTTCTTTTGAATTAAGCAGAATCAAAATATTATAAACTCCCTGAGAGGAAGGACATCATCTGTCTTGTTCACCTGTGTAATCCCAGGGCTTAGAACAGTGCCTGGCATATAGTGGGCCCTCAAATAGAAATAGCAGTTGAAGCAACAAGGCATTATACATGTAAAGTTTAAATTTTCTTTTTTTTTTTTTTGTATTAGATAGTGGCTACTAGAGATAGGCTTATCTTACCTAAAAATATAACAAGTATAGTTTGGGGTGGATTTAAATAATTCACGTAGCTGTGTAATAATTCACAAATAGCCACGTGTTTACTGTGCTATTTGAGAAGTTTGGTTAAACTTCCTTTGCTATTTTAAGTGAAGCTTTCCAGTCAAGGTCCTTCTGAATAACAAACTATGAGTTAGAAGTAGTCAAGAATCTTAAGCATCCACAGTTTTAATGAGATAAGGTTTTGTTTGTTTCCAGTTAAATGTACAAATATATTTGGATGACCTTATGCTAATGCCTTTTGTACAGATTTTTCGCCACACCTTTATTTCCTAATTATTGTTGGAAATGGTCTGTTTTTTCCCTTGGGAGGCAGCCAACCTCCTCCACAGTTTTCCATTTTCCAGTCTGGTTTTTTTCATAGCCCATCTCTTCAGGAAGAAATTAATTCACACCAAATTCTAGCCTTGCTTAATGATCTTCTGCAGGTGAGAAAACAGGTACCAAGGACATGACAGGGGCTTAACTCTACCTGTAGGCAAAAGACTTTATGATGTATTAAAAACAAACCAACAGGCCGGGCGCGGTGGCTCACGCCTGTAATCCCAGCACTTTGGGAGGCCGAGGCGGGTAGATCACGAGGTCAGGAAATCGAGACCACGGTGAAACCCCGTCTCTACTAAAAATACAAAAAAAAAATTAGCCGGGCGCGGTGGCGGGCGCCTGTAGTCCCAGCTACTCCGGAGGCTGAGGCAGGAGAATGGCGTGAACCTGGGAGGCGGAGCTTGCAGTGAGCCGAGATCGCGCCACTGCATTCCAGCCTTCGAGACAGAGCGAGACTCCGTCTCAAAAAAAAAATGAATAAATAAATAAATAATAAAAACAAACCAACAAAAACAGGATCAGTGATCTTTGATTTATCACTGGTGAGAATGTTTCCAAGGTGTTTTAAAAATGATACCTTATGGTTAAAGCAGACATCAGCTGACAGATTGGATACATTTAGACCTGGGGCCCCCAAGCCCTGGGACCACAGACCACTACTGGTACATGGCCAGTTAGGAACTGGGCCGCACAGCAGGAAGTGAGTGGTTGGCCAGTGAGCATTACGGCCTGAGCCCCACATCCTGTCACATCAGCAGCAGCATTACATTCCTTTTAGGAGCGCAAACTGCACGTGTGAGGGATATAGTTGCACGCTCCTTAGGATAATCTAATGCCTCATGATCTGAGATGGAACAGTTTCATCCCCAAACTACTGCCCCAACCCCCATCCCCAGAAAAATTGTCTTCTACAAAACCGGTGTCAAAAAGGTTGGGGACCACTGCTTTAGACTATACCATAGTGTTCTGAGGGGTGGGGAATTCCACTCCTAGGTTTTTGTTTTGTTGTTGTGTTTGGTTTCATTTACTATAAAGACAAAACTTTTGACTACGTAAAATTTAGGATTGTTTAAACAGCAAAGAATATCTTAAACAAAATAACAAAGACAAACCCCAAAAATGATAAAATATGAAATGAATGTGTTGTGTGATAAAGAATTTCGGTGACATTTGCCCTTGGTTCCTGCGGGGTAACATCTAAATTATTATAGTTTCCTGAGTGATAGGAGCATCATCATTATTCATGGTGCCCTCTGGAACCACACTTGAATTTATGCAAATCAGGTGGTTCATGCTGGATCCCTAGATAGTTTGGAGTGGGGCTGTCTATGCCTAAAAGACCAACTGATTAGAGAGTTGGGGGTTTTGAGCCAGATCATATCAGTCTGACCCTTTGGGAAGGGAGTGGGGCTAGAAATTGAGTTCAGTTATGTGGCCAATAATTCAGTTAATTGTGCCTACCTCATGAGACCTCAGTAAAAACTGTGGAACTGAGGGTCAGATGAGCTTCCCTAGTTGATAATCATGTGTTGGTGTGTCAGGGGGCGATGTGTCAAGGACACAGAAGCTTTGTGTTTGTGCCCTCCCAGACCCTGCCCTAGCATCTCTTCATTTGGCTGGCCCTGATTTGGATCCTTCATGGATAAAACTATAATCATAAGTATAGCACCTTCCTGAGTCCTGTGAGTCATTCTAGCAAATTATCAAACCTGAGGGAGTGTTGGGACCCCCAAATTTATAACCAGTTGGTCAGAAGTGCAGGTGGCCTGAGGACTGTCACAAAACTTGGGACTCATGACTCAAATGAGGGCAGTATTGTGGGGGACTGTGCCATTCACCTGTGAAATTTAACCTAACTTTGAGTAGTTAGCATCAGAATTGCATTGCAAAATGATTGCAAAATGTCAGCTCCTCAAAATTTGAATTTAGAGTTGAACTAAGAAAAATACTGTGAAATTTGATTGTGGTGGTATTTAGATTTGTGTGGGTTCTTTTTGTTTTGTTTTGTTTTTGTTTTTTTTTTTTTTTTGCATTAAAAAAAAAGTATCCCAGGTACAGTGGCTCATGCCTGTAATCCCAGTACTTTGGGAGGCCAAGGCGGGAGGATCACTTGAGCCCGAAGTTCAAGACCAGCCTAGGCAACAAAGTGAGACCCCGTGTCTGAGTTTTAAAAAGCAGTACCTATGGTCCCAGTTAGTCAGGAGGCTGAGGTGGGAGAATCACTTTAGCCTGGAAGGTCAAGGCTGCAGTAAGCTGTGATTGTACCACTGCCTTCCAGTCTGGGCAATAGAGCAAGACCCTGTCTCAAAAAAAAAAAAATATATATATATATATGTATTTTTAATAATAGCGCATAACATACAGAAGTCGTATTTATTGTTTTAAATATCTCTATCCATGTCAAACTTTAATGATGGGTTAAATAATAGTGACTCTTTTATTTAAATCAGCATATAATACTTATCCTATTATTCTAGTGGGTACAATGAAGTGGAAATAATATATTCGTAAGAATTATATTAAATCTGGTTGAAAAAGATTATCTTAGGTGTTTTAATGCTGTCAAACGTAAATAACATAGCATCGATTAAATAACAGCAGTTAAACTAAAAAGAGAGCAATCAAAAGTACTTTTAAAAAGAGAAAACAGTCAAATGTCTTGCTGTGGTTGTGGATGTTCAGGGTCGGCTGCTTGAAATCCAAGTCAACCTGCCTGTGACCCTAGATCCCTGAACCCTTATAGCTTGACTCTCCTCCTTCTTGGGGGCCTGATGATCCAGGGGGTCCTCTGATGCTTTTAGGCCTCTGTGGGCTACATGTGGAACAGCAGGAACACAAGGGCCTTGGGAAAGGCTGGAACATGAGCTCTGTTATCTAGTATTTGTTACCATTTTCTTTTCTTAGTTCATTAAGCTTTCTCTCAGTTGACAGAGCAGCCATCCAACTTTCTTGAGCTCTCTTCTTATAGAAGATCGCTTTGATAGAAGAAAATGGCTCTCTAATTCTTTTTTCCATGTCTTCAGCCATCTTCTTGTAGATGCTGTGCATCTGATACGTGTAGTTCACGTTTCTATATACTTGGAGAAGTTTCTTCTTTCTAAGCAGTGTATTTCCTCCTCAGTTGCTTTTCTCTGAGTTTTAAAATTCAAACTATCTGTTATATTCTTCTGATCTCTTTCTCCATTGTTCTGTGATGCTTTTAAGATTTTTTTTTTTCATCAGCCACTTGGAACTGGAAGGATTTTGTTGCATCTTCATCTTGAGTGACCATGTCTGTCCTTAAAGGCAAGTCATTGTTGTCAATCCGTGAGATGAAAATTCACAGGGCTCACTTTTCTGTCCTTTTTCAAGAAAGTCTACTGTGTCCACAAGTGAAGACCTGTTCAGATTTTTATTAAGTGTTGCCGCATACAAAGTTGGTACCATTGGATGACTGGCCTCCATCACAGGTGACTTGAGGACTTCATTGGCTTGTGCCATTAGCCCAGTCTTCTCAATGCCTTTCCCCCAGACTTCAACCCAGGAAGAATACCTTTTGTTCCACTCTTTTCCCCATCTGAAAGTGTTTTTGCTCTTTATTAAAACCACGACAGTGGTATATGCTAGGATCTCCTTGGAGACCCAAAGAATCCTGGGACTTTCAGACATCACCAGCAGATCATCCTGCTGCTTCTCAACCACTAGAAAGACATTTCAGTGGCGGACAGCCGGCCCTCTGTGGGTCCAAACAGCTCTGCTTTCTGCCTCTGATTGCCTATGTGCTGTGGGCCACAACAGACCCTGTGGAGTGTCTGTCTCTAATACAAACAAGTACCTGGTAGCCAGGATAGACCATCACGTAGGCCGGGGGAGGAGGAGGCCAGCCCTGTTCTATAAAACAGTTATCTCTAACTTTACTCTGCTCAGTGTGCAAATAGTGATATAGAGCATTTGGGGAGGCAGAAAGGGCTGAATGCAGCCAGAGATCAGCCTGGAGCTCAGGCCACCTGGCCCTGCAGCAAACCTAGACCACCGAAGCAGCACCATGCCTCAGCCCTGCTCTGCACACAGGCACTCCAAGGCTGAGTGGTGGGGTGTACGGCAGTAGAGGGCATCCCTGGGTGAGGCTCATTTTCCTGGTTTAAAGTTTGCTTCTGCCGTAAGGAAGCCTGCCCTTGACTACACAGGACACAGGGATCTCCCTTCTCTGCAGGCTCCCTGTCCTTTTGCATTTGGTCAGTGCAGGCAGGCAGGGGCAGGGGACTGAAGATCTCATCAATGGTCTTATGGAAAAGACTAGGTTTCAATTGTGAGAACTTGGGAGAAGCCAGTTGGAACTGGCTACATCTTAAAATTTTATGGCCTGAGTGCAGTGGCTCACACCTATAATTCTAGTGCTTTGGGAGGCCGAGAGTTTGAGGCCAGCATGGGCGACAGAGAGAGACCCCATCTCTATAAAAATTTTTAAAAATTAGTTGGGCTTCTGCTTGAGACCAGGAGTTGAGACTGGAAACACTTTGTCTCCATTCAATCCAAGTTTTCCTGGATGGAGGTGACTCTTTTGGGGGTGACACAGTGACCCAGGCTCCTTCCCTCCTTGTTCCTGCCATCTTCAGCTCATGCCTGCAAGGTTGTCCTGAGGACAGTCTCCAACCACCAGGTTATCTTTAGAAGCGTACCTCTGTGGAGAGAGAGGGTCTTGCTTTTGGCTAAATTTGCCACCTCTTATTTCTTAAAACCACATCTCACTCCCCTGGTGTCTCTCTGTAACTGAGGCTTAGAAGCTCCTTGTTCATTCTTTGGACTCTTCCTCAGTCCCTTTGTCTACAAGGGAAACAGAACCATCAGCAGAGGCCAGTCTGGGGGTTCTATGGGGCATTGGGATTCAGGCCACAGGTCCCCCCCATGAATGGAGAGAATAGAGGCTGTGACTACGCTTGATGTGAGGGGAAGAATGGCCAAATGCCTGAGGTGATCATTGTTTCTTAATTTAGAATTCGTATATTTATTTTAAAAAGGACTTGACTGGGTGTGGTGGCTCCCAGCACTTTGAGACACCAAGGCGGGAGGATCGCTGGAGGCCGGGAGTTCAAGACCAGCCTGGGCAACAAAGTGAGATGCCCATGTCTAATTTAAAAAAAAAGAAAAAGGAAATCACCATATAAAAGTTTATAACCTGTTTCTGAAAGTAAAGAATTTAGCCATCATGGGGGCGGGGGAAGAGGCTGGAAAAGAGATTGGACAGAACTCTTAAGTTGCAGATGACAGGAACACAGTGCGTGTAGCTTAAGGTGAAGTGGGGAGCTCGGGTTAGGTTATTGGGGGACAGGCAGAAGGGAGGCCTTGCAGGAGCCAGGACAGCCCTGGGACCATCAGGGACTCCCTGCTCTGAGCAGCCCCTCTGTGTCCTGGCCCCAAGTCAGAAAAAAGCCTCTGGGTATCAGTGGTTAGGTTCCCCCTCTCAGCTTTCTCCTCTGGCAGGAAGTTGCCTGCCTCCATCTGTAGCCTAGGTTTTGAAAACAGAGTTTTAAAAAGAGAAGTTTTGGGGTTGTAACCTGGCCCCAAAAGGCAACGTTTTGTAACCTACTTACTGTCTTTTTAAAAAAAATACTATTGCCAGTTCAAAGAAATCATGACTGGTTTCTCAGAAAAGCACTTGTTTGAAAAAAAAAAAAAAAAAAAAAAAGCCAAGGAAGACTTTCTCATGGTTTCCTCTCTCTTTCCTTCTACTTGCTTCAAATATAGTCCTGTGTTTGGTCCCCCAGTATAATCACTGTTTTCAGGCCCCTTGTGAGCATTCTGCACGGAGGTGCATTAACCAAATCTAGTTGGACAGCGTTGGTTTTCTCCCGTCTGCACTAGCACAAGCTTTAATGCCAAGCTTTCTACTGACATTGGAATTTCTTGGGGCATTGTCATTTATCAAGGACTGATTCTTAAGTCTTGAATTTCAGCAAACAGCATGGCATTGATTTTTTTACACTCCCTTCCCCTCTACAAGTCAACATTTAATGAAGCAGAAAATGTAATCATACATTATGTCAACTTTGCTTTTTTTAAATTTTAGGTATATTTTTATACAATGGACATCCAATAAAACAGGTAGATGTCTTGGGAACTGTCATTGGAGTGAGAGAAAGAGATGCTTTCTACAGTTATGGAGGTAAGAACAATTGTGTCTGAAATGAAGTTGATGTAGAAGGCTGACGCTTCTGGGCTGAAAGTTGGATTTCAGCAACCCCAGCCGTTTAGAGTAGCTGGGGACCCTCACTAAGGGCATGTACTTTCTCTATGGGGTGCCCCTTATAGCCCCAGACACAGGCTAAGAATAAAATGAGGCAATGGGTAGGAATGATACTGATGAATTCAGTGAAGTGACAGCTGCTGAGGTGCTAAGAAGTGGAAGAATTAAAATACAGCCCCCTAAGAGCATTGATGGACAGGGCAGGAAGGCACCTGATGCCAAAGGGTATATCTGTAAATAGCAAAGTGATAACATATGGTTATGTGGATGACTTTAAAAAGCAAAGACCAGATTAATGTTAAAATAGATTCTTTAACAACACAGGAAGGTGTGAAAAATAATTTTAAAATCTCTATTTCCAGAACAGTTAACAAAAAGCCTTTTGATACTCAAAGGGGTAAATACCCATTATCAGAAAGTTTATTTTCCCTTATGTTGGAAGCTTAATAAAGGGTTTCTATATTTTGGACACCAGAGAATTGCTCGAATGTTATTTTAGTGTAATAGGTCTTTCTTTTTTCATTGAGTTGATTTTTAAGCGTTTAATACATTGCCTTGTACAACTCCAAGCTTCTCTATAGTCAAGAGCCCAAGCTAGATATTTTGTGGGAAACTTAACTTTAAATTCCAAACCTTTGCTGAAATTGACATTGTCACTTTTTGTGCTATGCCTTGGATTTGTATTCTTACTCTTCTTGAGGAAAGATAGAAGGCAATTGAACTTTGTGACCAAGAGCATTTCGTTGGCAGTCCCTGCATGATTGATAATTTGTAGATACAATATTATTGCATTTCTTTACATGTATTCATTTTCCTGAAGAGTATTATCTTGTACTTTTAATAAAATAACATGTGAAAAATAAAAACTCTTATTTTTTCTGCTTTTTCTCAGCATATATATATATATATATATATATATTTTTTTTTAATTCTATAAAGGATCATCCTGTCAGACATTCCCATACTGAATCTCTTCTCTGCTTTATTTTACCAAAGATATTGGTCCTGTTTTTCTCCAGACAACTCAACAAATATTTACTAAGTTCCTACGGTGTATCCAGCTATGGGCAGTACACTGTGGTATAGTAGAGTGCTTCCTCTCCAAGTGCCAACAGCGAAATAATAGCGTCTTTCAGTTTACAAAGCACTTTTAGATGCATAATTTCACATTATTCTCCCCCTAGTCTTTTGAAATAGAAAGTACAGGTACTATTTCCATTTTGTAGATGAGAAAACTAAGGCTTAGTAACTTGCTCAAGATTCCACTGATGGAGATTTGTGGGTCCATTCTGTTTACTGACTCCAGTGTGTTCTGTGGTCTCCATATAACTCAGTTTGATTTTTCTCTCCTCCTCCTTTCTTCCATCCCCTACCCACCAAAAAAAAAAAAAAAAATTAACTGCATTTGATTTTTAGTTTTCTGTTTTTTAGATCAAATAAATGAGGCTGTTTGAGGACTTTAAAATCCTGGCCCTAGAACCAGGCTAGATATTAAGCCTGTGTGTAAAGAAGCTTCACTTAACCTCTTTTCCCATTATAAAAAGATTAAGGCACTATGATTGCCTCTTCTCCAGTAAGCATTTCCCTCTGAGTGAGTGTCTGAGGAGCATGACACATCTGTGGGCTTTGGGAAAATAAAAAGCATCTGACTGCTGAAATTATTGAGAGTAGAGAGGCTTTTGCAACGTTAATTCTTGTGGAGAGCTGCCCCTCTCCTGGCTGTCCTCAGGCACAACATGGCTTTTGGGCCACCTGCCAGGTGGCCGCTCCCTGCTGTTCTGGGTTCTGCTTCCCCTGACTCACCGCAGGCCTGTGCTGGGGGTGCTTCCTGCTCACACTGACTCATCCCGCAGCTGAAACAAAAGGCCAGCGGCCCAGGCGGTGCTGCGTAGCTGTGGAGGACATTGTGCAGCACTGCAAGGGTGCCTCCATTCAGGGGCATTCCAGCAGCCAGACCTCTGGGCACCAAGGCACAGGGTCTGCTGGGAGAGGTCACAAACCTGGGAAGTCCGGGGGTTGGTGACAGTGCCCAGAGTGCACAGAACACTTGGTAGCAACTCGAGCTTAGAGCTAGAATATTGGAAGGCTACAGTCAAGACCAGAATGACCTCGCATTCTCTAGGACAAATGTTCATGTGCTAATTTTTTTTTTTTTTTTTTGAGATGGAGTCTCGCTCTGTGGCCCACACTGGAGTGCAGTGGTGTGATCTTGGCTCACTGCAACCCCCGCCTCCCGGGTTCAAGTGATTCTCCTGCCTCAGCCTTCCGAGTAGCTGGGACTACAGGTGCTTACCACCACACCCAGCTAATTTTTGTGTTTTTAGTAGAGACGTGGTTTCACCATGTTGGCCAGGCTGGTCTCGAACTCCTGGCCTCAAGTGATCTGCCCACCTCGGCTTCCCAAAGTGCTGGGATTACAGGCATGAACCACTGCTCCTGGCCTGCTAATTTTTTTTTTAACTTTCTATTATACTATAAATCAAGCTTTTCAACTGCAGAGAAGTGGTGTGCCTGGAAGTGTCATGCATTTTTTTTAACGCAAAATGTCCTTATTCGTTTTTTGGATTCTTAAAATGGTACTTACTCATTATAAAATAAAATTTCAGACTAGAGATAATTTTAATGAAGTATATAAAAATCATATGAAACACTATAAATTAGGCAAAACAATGTCAGTGTTTGGGTGAACATCCTTCCTCATTCTAAACATGTTCCCAGTATCAAAGAAATATAGAAATGCCTATTTCCTTAGTACTATTATGCATATTTCTTTCTCAGTGTTTCTGAAATTAGGCTTACAGTCAACGTATACATTGAATGTGGGGTTCCTTCCCCACACTCCAAGAGAAACTACTGTTTAAATCATTTCTGTCAAAATACAGTTTAATGTTGCACATAAATTGGATTATATATTTCTGTTTTACAATGAGCCATGTATATCTTTTTATTCCCATATACTACGTCATTGTAATTTTTTTTAACCAATTCCATATTTATAAACATTTAGGTATTCCCAAGTGTCAGTATTATAAAGAATACTACAGTGAACAGCCTTACATAAGATGTATATATCTGTATACTTGTTTTTGTTTTATCTGGAAGTAATTGTTAAGTCAAAGGGTATATACATTTAAAAACAACTTTTTTTAAGAGGCAGGGTCTCACTGTGTGGCCCAGGCTGGAGTGCAGTGGCTATCACAGGCACAATCATAGCACACTGTAGCCCCAAACTCTTGGACTCAAGCAATCCTGCCTCAGCCCCCCAAGTAGCAGGCATGTGCCACCACACCTGGCTTACATTTCACAATCCGATGCATGCTTCCAAACTTGCTCATTAAGATTTAAATTTTAGAAATGTGTTACTAATTTATACTCCCACTATCAACATATGAGGGTATCAGTATTTTTAATATTTGTCAGTTTCACTGTTGATAAATTATGTATACTTGCTTTTCTTAATGGTAACTAGTGAACTTAGCATACTGATGTATTTTTATTGGCCATTTTTAGATCTTCCATGAATCACATATTCTTTGCCACTTTTTCTCTTGTGATGTTGATCTTTTTCTTATTAATTTATATGAGCTCTTTATTTTTTATTTTTTGAAATAGGGTTTCATTCTGTTGCCCAGGCTGGAGTGCAGTGGCATGATCATGGCTCACTGCAGCCTTGAACTCCTGGGCTCAATCAATTCTCCCACCTCAGCCTCCCAAGTAGCTGGGACTACAGGCACATATCACCAAGCCTGGCTAATTTAAAATTTTTTTTTTGGTAGAGACGGGGTCTCCCTGTGTTCCCCAGGCTGGTCTCAAACTCCTAGGCTCAAGTGATCCTCCTGCCTTGGCTTCCCAAAGTGCTGGGATTATAGGCATGAGCCACCATGTCCAGCCTATGAGCTCTTTATATATTAAATCATTAACCCTATCATTTGGAATATTGCTATCCAGTATTAGTTTTTAGGTGGTTAGACTTATCAGACTTTCTTTAATGAGTTCTGATTTTAAGATTCTGCTTAAAGAAGTCTCACCCCACCCACTTTAAGCCCAGGGTTAAAGGTATTCACCCATATCTTCTTCTCATTTTAAGTTTACCTCTTTTATATTTAATAAAATGAAACCCATCTAGGATTTATTTTAGTATAGAAAGTACTCTTTTTGGCTTTTTCTTCAGCATAGATTTAGGCCAGCAGTAAAAAATTTTGCCTTAGATTTCTTCAGGATTATGTGTGCTTTTACAACAGTCTAGTTGATTATTATTTTTTTAATTATGAGACCCACTGACCCCATGCTTGGCAACCTCTGTTCTGAGTTTGTCAGAAATTAGGCAAAGAGAAAATGCCTGTTATTCCCTAGCAAACATCTCCAAATTCCTCTATAGTTGTAAATATAACTGCAATGGGAATTGTTTGATTTTTTGCAAAAATGAGATAAGCCAGGAATAACATAAGCCAGACTAGTACTGTTTTTGTGGCCAGGGTATAATTATTTTCTATAATGAAAATAAAACGGTGCCCTTCTGTGATGTGCTTGGCTTTTCTTGTAGCCCCTGCAGTGGTGAGGACTGGGCAAAAGATCTTTCACAAAGAGAAACCCAGGCCAAATGACTTGGAACGTTTTGTCTTGGGAAGTCAGCACGCTAGCAAAGAGACTGTGACAGAAGGCTGCGCCCTAAGTGCCTGTGCCTCTAACCACAGACCACACGATGCTCTCGTTTCAGGGTGGGAGAGAAAGGCTGATTTTGTATGTGAGCGGTCATTCAGTTTTTGCACTTAACTTCCCAAGGCCACCATTTTTAGTAGAGAGGTGTAGACAAGCATCATGAGGGTACCCTTGAGGGTACTAATCATTAGTACCTTGAGGTAGGATAAGTGAAATGCTGACCATATCCCATTGGGCTTGTGTATTACATTGACTTGTGCAGACAAGCAGTTTATACTCATATACAGTGAGAGGTTGTTTCAAAGGTGGAAGGAGAGTTTGATAAGGGATTTGCTTCTCCAGGCTATTGAAAGAGGTCATCTTTCAGTATGCTGAATGCAATGACAGCGTGCTAATTCACCAGCCTTGCCCAAATCCCTCTTCTACCCTTTTACTTTTCTCTTGCAGTGGATGACAGCACTGGAGTTATAAACTGCATCTGCTGGAAAAAGTTGAATACTGAGTCTGTATCAGGTAATTTTATTTGCCACATTCCTGTACTTTTCACCTAACTAATGGATTTTACTCAATGTAGTTCATCAAAATAGCTATAGGGCTAAATTTTCACATTTATCTGCTGGTGAGTTACATTGATCTACCTGAAGCACAATACCCAGAGCTTTGGCTGCTCTGAAAACTGATGCCATAGGAGAGCCAGTTGCTTTTCTTTCTCCCATCTCTTTGGTGCTCACTGCTTCCTGAGCCTACAGGAATGTGAATAGGTTACAGGGAGTTTCAGCAGTTCATTTTTACCATGCCCATTATTACATAAGTCAAGGTGTCTTCGCCTAATTGCTAGTCAGGTCTGAATCCCCTCGTCCCAGCCATATCACTTGACCAAAGAACATTTTGAAGACTGTTTCTCTCACATGGTTGCCACTAACTTCTGTGCTGCCATGGTCCAGATTTTCTAAAGTCTCTGTGTTCAAACAAATAATACCAGGAATTCTAAGATTGAGAAGGTAAGATAGGATTCCTTTGGAAATTATCCATTAAGTAATATAAATTAAAAGAACTTTAAAATTGTATAGTGAACACATTGACTATAACTGAAACAACATTTGGAGTTGCTTGAATATATTTTAATAATTTTTAGATACTTTTTTTTGTCTTTTTTTTTATTATTATACTTTAGGTTTTAGGGTACATGTGCACAATGTGCAGGTTTGTTACATATGTATCCATGTGCCATGTTGTTTTGCTGCACCCATTAACTCGTCATTTAGCATTAGGTATATCTCCTAATGCTCTCCCTCCCCCTCCCCCCACCCCACAACAGTCCCCGGAGTGTGATGTTCCCCTTCCTGTGTCCATGAGTTCTCATTGTTCAATTCCCACCTATGAGTGAGAACATGCGGTGTTTGGTTTTTTGTCCTTGCGATAGTTTACTAAGAATGATGTTTTCCAGTTTCATCCATGTCCCTACAAAGGATATGAACTCATCATTTTTTATGGCTGCATAGTATTCCATCGTGTATATGTGCCACATTTTCTTAATCCAGTCTATCGTTGTTGGACATTTGGGTGGGTTCCAATTCTTTGCTATTGTGAATAGTGCTGCAATAAACATACGTGTGCATGTGTCTTTATAGCAGCATGATTTATAGTCCTTTGGGTATATACCCAGTAATGGGATGGCTGGGTCAAATGGTATTTCTAGTTGTAGATCCCTGAGGAATCGCCACACTGACTTCCACAATGGTTGAACTAGTTTACAGTCCCACCAACAGTGTAAAAGTGTTCCTATTTCTCCACATCCTCACACAGGTTCTCACTGTGTTTCCAGGGCTGGTCTCAAACTCCTGGACACAAGTGATCCTCCTGCCTCAGCCTCCCAAAGTGTTAGGATTACAGGCTTAAGCCACCACACCCGGCCCAATTTTTAGATACTTTTTAAAGTTAAGTTCATAATATGAAAGAATATCTTGCAATATTGGTGATGGTTTTTGGTTCTAGAGAAGCTATGAAAACTGGAACCTTGTTTTTCCTGTGTTTTACAACATATACAGTATAGTGCCATACACAGTGGGGTTATTCAGTAAACACTGCCTGCTCTAATATCTAACATCTAGTATCTACCTACTTACATTATGTATGGTAAGAATATCTAATGCTTAGTCATTTCTTCTTTTTTGCCATTACATGTCAGAATCTCAACTTTGTACTTTGACTATACCGATCAATGGAATGCTCATTTGCTTAATTTTCTGATGTATTTACATTTAGAATTTGGCCATCAGTTTCATGTAACTTTGGAATTCTAATTCCTAATTTGGGAACATCTAAATAAATGGCATTGCTTTGGTGAGGAAGGTTTGTAGATAGATTTAAGGGAGACAACATGTTTTTAGGCAGATACCTCATAGGCAAGAAATAAACCTATGAGACAATCAGGTATCTGGATTTTTATGTATGTCTGAGGTGTTTTTCTTAATCTGTTTTGTGCTGCTGTTACAGAATACCTAAGACTGGGTAATTTTATAAAGAAAGAAATTTATTTCTCATAGTTCTGGAGGCCAGAAATTCCAAGATCAAAGTTTTGGTGTCTGGTAAGGTCCAGGTCCCCCCTCCAAGATGGCACCTTGAATGCTTCATCCTCCAGAGGGGAGGAGAACTGTCCCTCACATGGCAGAAGAGCGCGAGAATGAGAACCACTTCTGCAAACCCATTTTATAGTGGCCTTAATTCATTCATGCGAGTGGAGCTCTCATAAGCTAAACACCTCCCATTAGACCCCATCTTCCAACACTGTTGCATTGGGGGTTACATTTCTAACACATGAGATTTTGAGGGGACAAAAACATTCAAACTTATTTTTGTCAAACTGTAGCAGTATTAAAATCATTTGCAGATTTTTGGTTGTTGTCACAATCTTCAGTCAGAAGGTGTAGTTTGAATATGCGTACTTGTTCTAGATGGAGAGTCAGCAAAGTTTTTCTGTAAAGGGCCATATTTTCTGCTTTGTGCACCCTATGGTCTGTGTGTCCCAACTATTCGATGCTGCCATTATAACAGAAAGTAACCATAGCTAGTACATAAGCAAATGGGTATGGCTGTGTTCCATTAAAACTTTATTTTAAAAAACAGGCTGTGGATGGATTTGGTCCATGGGCTATAGTTTGCAGACCCCTGTTTTAGCCATTGTTTCAGTTTTCAAAATTAACTCTTTTTAAAGAAATAGCGTCATCAGGAATATATAGTTCTTATACTTTGTAATTTTTTAGATCAACAAAATGGCTATTAATACTGAGAGTCAGATTTTTAAAATATCAATAAGTAGATAAATGAACAATCACAGTAGGTAGCCTTAAGATTGCTTTGCAAATATAATGAGAAGGTAAGAGTAGGAGGAGAAAACCTAAAAATCATTCTCATTGTCTTTAAATTGTTCCCAACTAGCCCATTCTCTCCTTTTAATTTAATTGCCCTTAGTTTAAAAGCTTTCCATTGGAAGTTGGCCAGCAAAGACTAATTTTTTAAACAAAATTTAGTCTGAGTCAAAATCATGTTCCAGTCAGTTCAAGTAAAAGAATATAATATTAGCTCCCATAAATGTCACATTGAATGTACCATTTGGACTTAGCTTATGAGCAAAATTAAGATTTCCTGGCCCTGAGTATTAGAATGTTAAAGGGGATTTATCTTTCATGATGGAATAGACACTGAAAGTGAAGTTCTGTCAGGCTCCAGTCTTCTCATTATATTCATTTAATTACACAGCTTGAGCCTCCTTTCGGCAGTTTGGCTCACCCTTTAAATGAAAGGTGGGCCTCTTTTTCTCAGACCAACCATCAGTCTGATCATTTCAGTGGTGCTATGTGAAGCATTTATTATGACCCTATAATGTCTGCATAATGACAATGAGATTTATAAATACCTTTAAAATTCAGCCTAAGTAGAAGAGGACCTGGGGATAGGAACGCAGATGGGACAGCCTTTTGAAAAAGTAGCAGTTGGGGATTTTTTGAAGAAACCCAGTAAGCTCTGAGCAGCGGTAATGCTGATTGCGTCCAGGTTCCTACCTGGACTCACTGAATGCACAGAGTTCTCTGTGCTCCCTATGTTGCTATTTCCCTGGGTATAGTAGGTGTGTTCAAGGAAAATTAATGCCTCTGTACATTACAGAGCCAC
This sequence comes from Hylobates moloch, assembly GCF_009828535.3. Classification (NCBI taxonomy): domain Eukaryota; kingdom Metazoa; phylum Chordata; class Mammalia; order Primates; family Hylobatidae; genus Hylobates; species Hylobates moloch. The sequence goes on from NW_026652278.1 coordinate 29,657,771, forward strand.
AGTTGTCAAAATTGTATTAGGTTGATTTTGATGAAGGGCTTCTCTATAAAGAAATACAGAGAGTAGATCATCTTGTGTAAAAACACAGCCTCTCCTGCAATTTAAAAGCAAAATAAGATGTATGGAATAATTATGTATTTGTTAAGGTATTAAAAATCCGAATGACTGAAGCTGGTGTAGGAGTTGTGAGCCTTCATGCATTGCTGACAACGTTGTCTAAAAACAGAGAGGTTTGATCATTTTTTTATGGCAAGCATTCTGACAATATGTAATGAACTGTAAACCAGTTTGTAATTTTTTATCCAGTAATAATCTCCAAAGAAAGACCTCCAAAAAACAAGATACTTTTTCTAGAAAGTTTAATTATTCATTATCACAAATAGCTTACATGTATTGAGTATTTCCTATAAATATGGAATTGTGCTAAGTGCAGAATGTAAGTGTTCAATTAGATCATGCACAACAACTGTATGTATGAGGTAGACACTACTGTTATCTCCATTTCATAATTGAGGAAACTGAAGTGTAAGAGTAGAAAGGAAACAGGCACAGTGAGGTTAAGCAGGTTAAGCAGCCTGCCCAAGGTTACACAGCTAGTAGGAGGCAAACTGAGATTCACGTCAGGTCTTTCTGATTCCAGCAGCCAGAATGCTGATGGCTAAGCTGTACTGCTCCCATACAGTGCTGGTGAAAAAAACCAAAGTAAAAAATTATAAAACTGTACCTATAATCCCAGCTACTCAAGAGACTGAGGTGGGAGGATTGCTTGAGGCCAGGAGTTCAATTCCAGCCTGGGCAACATAGCGAGACCCTGTCTCTAATAAACATAAAATGCTTGGCTGTGTAGCTTCTTTGGATACATATGTGTATTTGAAATTATGCTAGACAGGAAAACAGAACACACAGTCTTTTACACCCACCAGCCATAACTGGGAAATGTGAGTATATTCCTGGGGCAGGCAGCAGAGAGTAAAGGATAAGTGGGATGGCTCTGGAGCTAGAGACTGCCTGGGTTCAAACTCCAGCCTTGTCTCTAACTAGCTGTTTTACTTTGGGCAAGTTGCTTGACCTTTCTGTGACTCAGTTTCCTCTCTAAAATGGGGCCAGTAATGAGCAGGAGGGGTTGTGAGGACTAAATGTGCTAATACATTGTAAACTCCTTAGATAGCATCTATAGTACCCAGACATTCGTGATGATTCTTCTTACTTAACTAATACAATTTGGAAGTAAAATAGTGATAGAAGTTATTTAGAATTGAGTGTACATTGGGTTTTTTTCATCATGAAGTTGCTCGAGTTTATAGTTTTAAGTGGTATGAGAGAGAGAAAGTGGAGAAAGTGTGAGAGAGAGTGTGTGTGTGTGTGTGTGTGTGTTTGAGAGAGAGACAGAGATTAGCCTCGTTTCCCAATAGAGATGAGAGGTGAGAAATTGGGATGTTGAGCACTCAGGTGGGACAAGTCTCCTCGCAAGGACATTTGAAAGGTTGTTTAAAGCTATTGCTACCACGCCCAGCTGAACTCATTGTACAGAATTCGTCTCAAGGCCATGCAGAGCCCTTTGACTGCACTGGCGATGCAGGGCAGGAAAGAAGTCCCTGGAGCCTGTCGGAACTTGCCCGCTGGACCTCAGTCTAGACTTTGTTCCCTTCACCCCGCTCTTGAATAATTACAGTTTATACCTTGTTCTCAGTGGAGGACTCCAAAAGGTTATGTGGATTTCCAACAGTAGAACAATTACTCAGAAGTAGAATAAATAAGCATATTGTGTTGGTCTTACCCTAAAACTGTCTCACAGATGTGGTAGAGTGATTGTGTTATAACTTTTTCTTTTTCCCTCTGGCTCTAAACAACTACAGCTGCTCCAAGTGCAGCAAGAGAGCTCAGCTTAACCTCACAACTTAAGAAGCTACAAGAAACCATTGAGCAGAGAACAAAGATAGAGATTGGGGACACAATCCGAGTCAGAGGCAGTATCCGCACATACAGAGAAGAGCGAGAGATTCATGCCACCACTTACTGTAAGCACAAGATATTTCTACCAAATTGGTGGTTTTTCTGGATGTGCGTCCAGTAAACCTCTTGTTCAGCTGGAAGTCAAACTTTCAAAAAGTTCAGTTAAGATATAACTCTATTTAATGAGTGAATTACATTGTTTAACATGCTTTCTTTAGAAAATCAGCATTTCTTAATTTTATTTTGAAGAGAGCTAATTATAAGTTGGGAGAGAAAATGAATTATTTACTTTATATATGGTTGGCAAGTTTATTTGGGTGACATATAGAGTTTCCAAAGCACTTTCAAGTTCAGAGTGTCAATCCATTAGGGCAAAATATGAATATTCTTCAAAATAATGGAAATTTCTTTATTTTTTCTTTATTTTTTTTCTTGTTTTGAGACAGGGTCTCACACTGTTGCCCAGGCTGGAATGCAGTGGCACAGTCACAGCTCACTGCAGCCTCAAATTCCTGGGCTCAGGAGATTCTCCCACCTCAGCCTTCTGAGTAGCTGGAACTACAGGCACGCACCACCACACCCAGCTAATTTTTTGTAGAGATGGGGTTTCACCATGTTGTCCAGGCTGGTCTCAAATTTCTGAGCTCAAGAGATCCGCCCACCTCAGCCTCCCAGAGTGCTGGGATTACAGCCATACGCCACTGTGCCTGGCCAGAAATTTCTTGAACACCATTAAGTCCATTAACTTTAAATGAAAACAGCTAATCAGAAATATGACGGTTCCCCATCATCTTCCCTTTGCACTGTGCTGGCTGGTTTTCATTTGGAAATCTCAAGGACAGCCCCTGCTGTCCACCAGAGGAGCAGACGAATCAATACATTGATGTGCTTTCCTGGTTCCTTGGCCCTGGCCAAGCCCATGACACTTAGGACATCTCATTCCCTCATGCAGGATGACTGGGAGCCATTTAGTGCATCTAGACTGTGATCCCTGGGCACTCACAAGGAAGGAGGCCCACCCAGCACCTCATTTACTATTGTCCTAGCAGCAGTTTGGGCCTGGGAAAGAACTGATCTCAATGTAATTTGCAATTTCTGTGGCATCTTTTTTCCGGTCACTTGTTAGATAAAGTGGACGACCCAGTATGGAACATTCAAATTGCAAGGATGCTTGAGCTGCCCACTATCTACAGGAAAGTTTATGACCTGCCTTTTCGCAGCTCAGCCCTAGAGAAAGAAGAGGCACTAAGGTAAGTGGTGCCTTATCACTGCTGAGCAGTGCCATGACCACGGCAGAAAAGCGAAGCAGCTGAGCCCAGATGCTGGGGTCCAGCCTAGGTTCAAATCCCAAATCATCCACCTATGCACTGTGGGGCTCTGGGCAAGCCCTCTAATCCTCTCTATGTTTCAATTTCCTCAACTGTAATGTGAAGAGAATAATAGCACAGATGTCCTAGGGTTGTCGTGAGGAAATTATGTGTGTCATTGGAGTCACTGAAGGAGGAGTAGAGGCAGGAGCAGAGAAAAACACTTTGAAAAAATAATAATGCCTGACATTTTTCCAAGTTTGATAAAAACTTTAAACTCACAGATCCGGGAAGCTCAATGAACCCCAAGGCAAGAAACCTGAAGAAAAATGTACCAAGTCACCTCATAATCAAAATATGATACCATAGCACGTCATAATCAAAAACCTGTTTTAAAAAAACCTACACCGGTCATTCTCAACCAAGGATGATTTTACTTTTTTATAGGGGAGAAAAACAATCCAGGAGGAATGAGAATGTGTGCATATTTGCTAATATATGCATAAAAGAACTCTGAGAGGAGACACAGAGAACCAGTACTAGCAGCTCCCTGGGGGGTGGGGACCAGAGGATAGGACAGGAAGGGGATAGAAAGGAGACTTCACTGCGTATCCTTTAATGTTTTTTAACATGAATATATTATATATTCAAAAAAGTATATTAAAAGCACAACTATAGACTCATATAAAAAGTGAAAATTCTCCATTTTCCTGTCTCCTGCCTCAGCACCATTCCCCAGAGATTACCAATGTTCATAAGCCAATGTGTGTCTTTTTAAATTAGTTTCTTCTGTGCTTACACAAGCATGAATATTCACCCATAGATTTTGTGGGGTTTCCATTTTTTTTATATAAAAATAGGACCATACCTTACATGCTGTTCTGCAGTTTGACTTTTTTCTCCTAATCTGTCATGAATATCTTAGTTCCTGTAGTTCTGCCTCATCATTTTAAACAACCACATGATGTTCACTGTATGAATTACTCTTTATATGAAAAACAAACCCCAATATAGTGTTGCATTTTCTAGCTAATTTCTGGTTTTTAGGCACCAAAAAGGAACAAAGGTGATGGTTTTCTGCAGAGCTCTTTAAAACTTTCCCTCCGCAGCAATCCAGGCGCCCTGGATCTCCCCAGTCTCACGAGTTTGCTGAGTGAAAAAGCCAAAGAATTCCTCATGGAGAACAGAGTGCAGAGCTTTTACCAGCAGGAGCTGGAAATGGTGGAGTCTTTGCTGTCCCTTGCCAATCAGCCTGTGATTCACAGTGCCTGCTCTGACCAAGTGAGTGCAGCATGCCCATGTGAAAATTCTGGTTCCCTGCCCCAGATCTGCAACTGCAGGTGTGGGTGAAAGTGACTGTGGCATGAAGATTCACAGAGTTGACCCAGGGAACAGAGGGAATGGTTCTGTCACACATTATTTCTATTCTGGAACGGTCATTGACCACTAAGAACTTGAAATGGGGCATAAGGCTGGGCCTGCCCCTTCCCCCTCCTTACTTAATCTTTTTTTTTTTTTTTTGGAGACAGAGTCTCACTCTGTCGCCCAGGCTGGTAATTCTCCTGCCTTGGCCTCGCGAGTAGCTGGGACCACAGGCATGTGCTATCACGCCTGGCTAACCAAGATAACTTTCTAAGAGGAATAAAAAATTAAAGAATAAAAAATTACTTAAGTGTTCCTTGAAATTTTACTTACAAACAAGACTGAATACAACTCGGTCTTTATTTAAACTCCTAAAACACAATGGGTTAATCTTATTCTGAAAAAGACAGAGCAAGTCATTAAAAACCATGGTTCAAGTTCACGAATCATTTTGCTGATGAATAAATCATCTTGGATGGATAATTATCTCCTCTCATCTACTTCCCTGTCACTTGGCTTCTGCTGAGATTAAACATCCATCCCAATGAATACTAACAACCTACTACTATGGACCTTAGACTATTATTATCTTTTTCTACTCAAATATTAAGCATAATAAGATTAAGTAAGGAGGGGCCAGGCGCAGTGGCTCACGCCTCTAATCCCAGCATTTTGGGAGGTCAAGGTGGGCAGATCACTTGGGGTCAGGAGTTCAAGACCAGCCTAGCCATAATGGCAAAATCTTGTCTCTACTAAAAATCAAAAATTAGGGTCTCACTCTGGGTGACCCTGACCCCTGACTGTCACCCAGAGTGAGACCTTGTCCCAACAACAAAAAAAGAAAAAGTTATCTCCATGTTTTTACCCCTAGTGTTACTTGGGTAACTTGTTTTGTTGCTTAGTGTTGACGTGTTGCTTGCAATTAAGAATTATTTGAGACATCGGTTTTAGGCTTTCCCTTTCATTACAGTTCTTAGGTTTGTTGTTGTTGTAACGTGGCTCATTTATTTATTTTCTTTATCCCACCGGGGAATGATCTCAGCTTAAATGTCCCTCCTTGCCCTCCCTGGCCGTCTAGCCGCTCTGATTGCCACGTGGCCCCTCACCCTTACACCCTGTTTTTGTATCTGACTTCACTGGTCTTTATTTGTTTGCCTGCCTGTTCCTCCATCAGAATTTAAGTTCTGTGAGAGCAGAGGCCTTGTCTGTCTTATTCTTTGCTCTCTACCCAGGGCCTAGAACAGGGCTGGCATAAAGCAGGTTCTCACTAATTATTTGCTGATTGAAGGAATGAATGATTTTTAAAAATTCAAATTGTCCCACAAAGTGTAAAGGTAAAGGTCAGTTTCTTTCCCATCCTCCCTCTCATTCCCTTTCCCCTGAGACAAGCACCAGTACTAGTCTCTGGAGTATCCTTCTGGAGATAGTCTGTGCTTATGTGTACTCTAAGTCACTGTAGCCCCTTCTGTTTTACACAGATGGTAGCATGGCGTAGTATACTATGAGAGACCACACTTTTCATTGACGTATGTCTTACAGATTCTTTCCTAGCCATACATATAGGTTGGCCCCTACAGTCTTTTGTCACATGTACCATCATGTATGTGACCAGTCTCTCCGTTCCTGGACTGTTTAGATGTTTTCTGATCTCTTGCCATTACCAACAAGGCTGCTGTGAACACCCTTGCTAGGTAACATAAGTTGTTCTTGATTTTGGTGGAATAGATACTGAGTCACATCCTGAACTCCTGGGCATAACTACTGCTTCTCAGTTTTGTTTATGCTCCTAATTATCTCTTCTGGGCAACAGCCTGATGTGCCCAGTGACCCATGGTTTCATACGAGGAGATGAGGGATATCGTTTCAGAAAACACCAAGGTGGAAAGGGTCATGACTGGCTGCTTTGTTCTTTGCCAAGGTTGCTTCTAAACAGTTGCGGTGCTCCAGCTGTCGGCTGACAGCAAGATTGACCTTCTTCCCACTTAATCATTTAGAGGCGGCTCAAAGCCAAATTGACCTCCTAGGACTTCTGATGATTCTATCAGCATGTTTGGAAAGAAACTTTAAAGCTTAGCGAAGACCATATTTTTCACATGAAGCCAGCTCTTCTGTGATAGCTATAATTAAGTAAAGAGAGAGACTTAAGGACTCTTTGAGGACTAAAAGACTCCTCCATTCAAAATGATCTGTGGGGAACCTTTGGCATATCTTTTTGAAAATGCTTACAGCAGAAACTTGTGTCTGCCTAGTGCTATATGTTTAAAAAGAATCAAATATGGCACTATATTTGTTTTGTCTTTGGAAACTCTTTTTTCTATCAATTATGAATTAGTCCCTCACATTGCTTTGGTTGGGGAGGTCAGTGTGATTAAATTGAGTTCTGTTTAATAGATTCCTGGGAGACTAAAGGTGCTTTACAATGAGACTGAAACCCTAGATCCTTTGGCACTTTCTGTTGTCATACAGATGAAAGCTTAACAGAAAAAAATCATTGTGATGGTGTTATAGTTTAGAGGCAGAGAGAGAGCAGGCTTGAATGTTTCCTCCTTTTTTTCATAGTAGTCCTTCTTAGCAAATCCAGAAACATGATAAGCAAGGCCTGTAAAACCATTGTTTCTTTGACAGCTGGATGAATGTTGAGTTTGTTTGGGAATGAAGACTATATATATTTCAGGGATCCACCCAGTTCCTGACCTGAGACGAGGCGAGGCTTGGTAAGGCTCAGCACGTTTAGCTAGTCACTGTTTTTTTTGTTTGGTTGGTTTTTTTTGTCTGTGAGCAATTTCGGTTTCCTAAATCTGATGAGTCTGTCATTGCTCTTGAAAAAGACAAGACACAGATCCCAGTCCAGGAAAAGCTGCTGGCTGGAAGAGACGATTAGTGGCTTTACCCTTGAGACCATGGCCTTTATAACTAGGCCAGGGAAATACGTCCCAGGGTCAGCTGAGGCAAATGTTTTTGGAAAGGAAGCTTCAAGTATTGTTTAAATTTACAGAGAGCCGTTTCTGGTGAGTCCTTGCTCACAGCTGAAACTGTGTTTTTAATCTCCCAGGCCTAGCATTGTCACTTCCTGCTGCTTGATCTGACTGAAATCTGGGAGGAGGAACTAGGCTTTTTATATGGTTTGGGGATAACCAAGAGTCATTTTCAAAGACAGGAATAATCATGTAACAATTATCTCTAGTTAGTTTCCAATTTATTTCTATCTTGCTAAGAGATGGTAATAAACCTAACCTTTAGAATCCTTATGTTAAATTGACTAAAGAAGATAGATCTCCTTAGAATTATAAAGATTAAGTAGTTATGAAGGTTTGCAAAGGAGTCTATATTGCGCTGATGGTGCATCCCCTAAGAGCACTCATGTATGAAATTAAAAACAGTTTTGCCCTAACCTCGTGAATAAAAAGATGTGTGGCTGAGGATTGCTAGGTGTGGTGTTTATTCTAAACACACCCAGAGAGCTTTTCTGCCTGTGGGAGTTGTCAAATATTTCTCAGCCTTATTCTCTCTTCCGAATGGAAGCTGTCATAACCTGGAATGTTTGTCAGTTTTGGGGACCTAATAACGAGGTTCTCCAGCTTGTTCTTTTAAGGAAAAACTTAGACTGTTAATTCAATTAGAGTGTTAGGCTGTTATCGTTAGCCCAGGAGAACACATTTGTGAAACATCACCAGGATCTATTAGAGTAACAAAAAGCCTGTTTGGGAGGCCTCTTCTAGAAAGAGAAGGTTACCTTGGGATGGACATGTGAACACTTGAGACCCTGTGGAGGCTCTTTCCTCTCCCCTTGAGGAAATGTCATTAGCAAATCTCAGCCACTCTTTTTCAGCACCTCTGGGTGCTGCCCCACATAGCCTTTGTAAGTACCTTTCAATAGAGGTAGGACTTGGCCTTCAAATGCTTTTCTGGAAGCTTTGCCACATTTGTTTGGAACTCTGATCTTTTCAATATCTTGACAAATTTCTGTCACATTGAAAATGAATCTGTAGGCCAGGCGTAGGCCAGGCGCAGTGGCTCACACCTGTAATCCCAGCACTTTGGGAGGCCGAGGCGGGTGGATCACGAGGTCAGGAGATCGAAACCATCCTGGCTAACATGGTGAAACCCTGTCTCTACTAAAAATACAAAAAATTATCTGGGCATGGTGGCAGGCGCCTGTAGTCCCAGCTACTCGGGAGGCTAAGGCAGGAGAATGGCGTGAATCCAGGAGGCGGAGCTTGCAGTGAGCTGAGATGGCGCCACTGCACTCCAGCCTGGGCGACAGAGTGAGACTCTGTCTCAAAAAAAAAAAGAAGGATCTGTACTTTGAAGAGCAATTGTTGTTCGCCATTTTCTTTGTTTTAGGAAGGAATGGAAAATCCCCAATGGAATAATAAGAAGAATACACACTCTCTAATGTGTATTTGTTTCCATTCGTCTCACAGATACTTTATCAGTCATCTAACATGTGCTAGGGAGGAGGTGGCCAAGATGAAACAAAGTCCCTAACTCAAGAAGCATCCCATCTGGTCAGGCATGGGGGGACATAGCTGATAGCCTAGCTTCCTCGGGGATAAGAAGCGGGATGACCTGGATGACCCTCCCCAGGCAAACCTGTCTCCAGAGAAGGGAAGAAACACTGAAAGTGAGGGGGAGAGCTGACAGCAGCAGAGGTCCCTTCTAGGTGGGAACTGTGCTTCACCAGGACTGCTGTCTACCTTCAGCCTTGTGGACTCCCCTTGGTGGATCTCTGCACAGCCTCTGTTGTCCTCCATTTAAAATAATGAGGCTATTTAATACTTCATGCTGGAATCTCCAAATTATTCCAACATACATAAAATTCTTTGAAGTCCCTAGGAAGAGGTTGTATACAGCCTCAATTTTAATGTAAAAGGGGGCTAATATATATATATATATATGGGGGGGCTAATATATATATATATACACATATATATATACATGTATATATATATATATATACACACATATATATATATATATATATATACAGTGTTTTGGTTTTGTATAAAAAATAAGTCAAAGATTGTCCAACAGTGAGGGTAGCTTTTTTTATTCTGCACTATAGAGTGTTGAGTTCATTAAAAAAAAAAAAAAAAAAAATCACAACTAAGGTATGGAACAGTTATGAAAGGTGACCTGCCAGGGCACACTTCTTAGTCCTCCTTAAATACCATCCTGCTGGGCCAGTACATACCAGGATCTTTTTGACTCAGCAGTTAAAAGGCCTGTTGGACAAATTCGTGAACCAGTTGGTCTAGGAGTTGTTCTCAGGTGCCGTAAGGTGAGACTTATTTCTTTTCTTTTTTTCTTTTTCCTCTCTACACAGGTGAATTTTAAGAAGGACACCACTTCCAAGGCAATTCATAGTATATTTAAGAATGCTATACAACTGCTGCAGGAAAAAGGACTTGTTTTCCAGAAAGATGATGGTTTCGATAACCTATACTATGTAAGACACTTGCAACTTAACTTTTTTCCTTCGTAGCTTCAATTACAAATGTATTTATTACTTACGAATAACCACTTGATTATTCTTAAAAATCATTAAGGAGGTACATAAAATCAGAAGTGAAAGTTGGCCCTTCTCCTTCCCCAAGGTATCTCTTTTAATAATACAGTTGACCCATGAACCACACAAGTTTGAACTGCCTGGGTCTACTTATATGCAGACTTTTTCAACCAAACGCAGATGGAAAGTACAGTATTTGCAGATTTGAAACCCACGTATAAGGAGGGCTAACTTTTTGTACATAAAGGTTTCACAGAGCCAACTTTAGGACTTGAGTGTGTGTGGATTTTGGTATACCTGAGGGTCCTGGAACTGATCCACTGAGTATACCGAGAGACAACTGTATATCCTTCTAGACATTTATCTGTACATTTACAAATGCATACATATACAAATGTGCTCCTATGGCTTTTTAATTGTTTCAAATCCCTGACTTATGCAAGAGCCTTTTTGCTTTATGAAAAATGTGATCATCTTCTAAATCAACATTTCTCAATCTGAACACTATTTGGGCTAGGTGATTGATTGTCATGGGAGCTATCCTGTGCTTTGCAGGATATTTAGCAGCATCCCTGACCTTCACCTACTAGAGACCAGGAGCAACACCCCAATTGTGACAACCAAAAATGTCCCTGGACATTGCCAGATGTCTCCTGGGACCACTGAGACTTGCTACTCTAAATAATGCTCTGTACCTTTTTTGGTACCAAGATAACACATCACAGGCACCTTTCCACATTAGTAGTTATAAATCTACCTCGTTCTTTTTAACATCCTCAGGGTATTCCATACTATGGGTACTTGTGTATTTTTTAGCCATTCCTTTTTGATGGATACTTAGGGTATTTCTAACTTTTGCTGTCACAAATAGTGTTGCTGTGGCTATTTTTGCACAGCTATGTTTGTGAACTCATGTCAGTATTTCTGTAAGATTGACTCTTAAAAGAAGAGCTGCTGGAGCAGAGTGCATAGCCATTTAAGCTTTTGGCTGACACAGTGTGATGGGCCTGCCTGAAGGCTGTACCAGTTGACTGCCAGCAGAAGTATGGGTGCTTGTTTGCCTCACTCTTTCAAGTTAAAAGTTCACCTTTTGCCGCATACCTTTAATATTGGAGGAGCTAAGCTGGAAACGGGCCTTCTCAGGACCACTGACATCAGTGGGTGTGGACTCCGTTATGTGCAGCTCTCCCAGAGACTGATCAAATTCTGTGGTATTCCAGAAGTCTCACTATTTACAGGCAAGATTCCTGGTGGGGAGCTTTTCTTAATAGGACATTTTCTGATATTGATTTACCCTAGTGACTCCCCACTTTAGAGAGATTTTAGAAATTACAATACCATTTAAATAACTTTTGAAACAGGTATCCCGGTCTACATAAGGGCGAGTGCCTCCCACACCGTCCCAGGTTGGGAGTCCTGGCATGGGAAGGCTGGGTGGGAGTTGGTTGCTTCCTGGAAGTTGGAGATGCTCATGGGGGCAGCTCACCTTGAGCCCCGCTCTGGGACACACATTTCCTCCCAGGCCTTTAGAGAGCAGCCCTTCCTGAGGAGCAGCAGTCCAGGGCAAGGCGTGGTGGGGCTGGGCACTTCCTCCTGTGAATCATTGTGATCAAGCACAAATAGATCTCTTGTCGCCATCTCTGACTTCACCCCTCCACTGCTTTGTAGTCACCTTTCTCCTGAAGCCCTACCTCAGGGAAATGGTTAAAATAAGTCAACACTTCTGTTTGCCTAGTGCTTTCCTAGGTTCAGCAGCTCTCACACATGACCTTATTTAATCTTTGTCATAACCTTGTAAGCTGAGAGAAGGCAGGTGTTCTCAGGATGCCCCCTCCAGTAAGGCAGGTCAGACAGGCATTCTTGGGCTATCTTTAAGGAAGAAGCTTACAGCTATTTGTTTGCATGCCTATTTTCTTTCTTCCTTTCTTCCTCTCTCTTTTTCTCTTTCTTTTTTTTCTCTCTTTTTTTGTTAGTAGATTCACTGTGGAACATGAAGGTGAAACCCGTTGTGTGCTGCTTCCCTCTTATCTGAGCTGGTTGAAAAAGACTAAGTTGGCCAGGCGTGGTGGCTCACGCCTGTAATCCCAGCACTTTGGGAGGCCGAGTCGGGTGATCCCTTGAGGTCAGGCATTCCAGACCAGCCTGGTCAACATGGTGAAACCCTCATCTCTACTAAAAATACAAAAATTAGCTGGACGTGGTGGTACACGCTTGTAATCCCAGCTTCTCGGGAGGCTGAGGCAGGAGAATAACTTGAACCTGGGAGGCGGAGGTTGCAGTGAGCTAAGATCATGCCACTGCACTCCAGCTTGGGCGATAAGAGTGATATTCCATCTCAAAAAAAAAAAAAATGGAAAAAGACAAAGACTAAGTTATGTCTGCCTTTGAGAGCAGAATGTGTTTCAGTGGGTAGGCTAGCTTTACTCTCATGCTAGCCTGTCCTTGCAGGGTTGTTTTTTTTTTTTTTTCTCCTTTTATTTTTCCTTGTGGTTGGGAGAAGCAAGAAAACTGATGCAACACAAGACAGGTGTCAGGGCCCAGAAGGAGTCATGGGGTGGAGATCAGAGCCCTTGATCACTGGGCCTCGCTCAAAACTATAATAACAAATAAGAGAAATGTATTATGAGTGTTGAAGAAGAAAGTTAGTTGCTCCTTAAAGGTATGCAATTCTAGCTTTTTTTTTTGTTTTAACCTCATTGCCCCAGTGAACCAACTCCCAAGGACGTGTCCTCTGGGCAGAACTGGTTTGACACTAGGCCAAGTATCAAACATCACATTAATGGTGTAGGGAAGATGATTATTATGTAATCTTTAGAAACTATCCTGAATACTAATTTGGAAGTCTGGATGACACAACTGCTGTGTTACCTAAGAACACTCTCTCTCTCAACTATTTTTCCTATTTAGGTAACCAGAGAAGACAAAGACCTGCACAGAAAGATCCACCGGATCATTCAGCAGGACTGCCAGAAACCAAATCGTAAGTGGTATAATGTACAATTGACGCCCTGGTGCCCTGGAAGGGGATACTGTCTCCTGGGGAGCACTGGATGGAGAGTCAGGAGACCCGGGACTTTTCCCAGTAGTGACTTGGAAAGGTGATAGTCAAAGTACCTGCCCTCCCTGAGCCTCCATCTCCTCTCTAAAGGAGTGTTAGGCTAGCACAGTTATTGTGACCTTGGCTGTACATAAGATTCAACCTTGGAGCTCTCTAAACAGTCAGAGCCCAGATTCTACCCTGGGGATTTTGTTTCCATAGAGGATGAGGTGGGGGCTAGACAGGGAATTCTGATACAGTGAGGTCACCACACTAGGACGTTTTGATGTCATTCTGCTTCTCATGTTCTCTCTGATTTGTGTTATTTCCTGTTTCATGCTTGCCCCTTTCCTTTGAACACAAACATGACATTTCCCTCTATTCTAACATCACAGCTTTTCAGTGTTGGAAGGGATGGTTCTAGACATGACAGTTTATGAACGGTGTAATTTGGTCATCTTGGAAACTGTTAAGTTGCAAAAGACATGGTTTAGAAAATAGTTTTGGTAGAGTTAGTTCAGCCTCTAGTGGTTAGACACTGAAACTGTAGCTACTCTGACAAGGAACAATACCATTTCCACACTAGTTAGAAAGAGAAGGAAGCATTAGTCTATCTTTAAATCCTATGTAAACTGACCGGTCTTAAAGGTGACTTTTCAAAGTCTAGCTTTTGCAAACACATACTATAATAAGAAGTGTCGGAAAGGTTTGTTAATGACCCCAGGTCCCTGATCTGCCAGTGAACTCCACCTCCAGTCCTTCGGCCCATACATCCCTGGGGCCTGGACCTGCGCCAGGTTGAGTCAGTGGGTGAAGCTGGGCCAGGTTTCCAGCGCCGGTGTTTATGGTGGTAGATAGCCCTAGTTAGCCTTTAAGAAACCATGAGGTCAGATCCCAGAGTGGTGTGACAGCAGCTCTTAAAATAAACTCAAAGCAATATATTATTTTAGTGTAAGTGAATGGACTTTGTTCACTTCATTCAGAACAATAAAAGCAAATATCCTTTAGTTGAGGGAAAAGCCCATCTGTCCACAAATGAAGGAGCTTTTGAGAGCAGTGCAATGTGGGATTCCTCAGCCAAGAAGGGATGAGAAGATGCTCCCAAGATAACATCGCTGCAGTCACCATATTCTCAGGCCTCCTGGCCAGGTTATTTTCATCTGCATTAGGAATAGAATGGATTGAACCCTAGGGCTAGTAAAGCACATGAAAAGAATTCACATTTCATTTGGACTTGGCTCTCTGAAGTGTCCTGAAAGTGGCAGGTTCAACATCTACATCTACCCACAGCTCATCAAATGGACAGGCCCTGCCACTCAGTCTGTGAATGGGAGCCTCTAAAAGCCACTAGCCAATCACCTGGCACTACTACACTCCCAGGAGCTGAATTCTGAAGCCTGAGTTACTGAGAATGCTGATAAAAGATGTTATAAGGACTGTTTTGGAACCTGCTGTGACCACCCCGCTTCATAATGTCATAACATAGCAATTCAGAATAGTAATGTACGCCCCTCATGAAAAGCCAAGCAGTGCAAAAATCCACACCAAAAAGCCAGACTCCCTCCCAGCACTGAGCCCCAGCTTCTGTGTTCCCCTCTCCAAAGGCAGTGGTTGTTATTAGTTACTTGCATATCCTGTTGGATATGTGTTTTCTATCAAGGATAAACTACACAGATATGCACTTACAAACATATTGTATTATTTATCCTTGATAGAAAACACAAGTGAAGTTTAGCCGACGATATACATTGTTCTACACCTTGTATTTTAGATCTAACATTGCCTTCTAGAGGTCAACAGTACACGTGAAAGTGCCTACGTCTTTTCATTAGCTGGACAGCTTGCTGTTATACGTATAGGTAAATATCCGACCCTCAATCTAACCATTCCTACTGGGCCTTTAGTTCCTTTCTAGCCTTTCATACAGAATATAGCCTGGAGTTTTTCCTTCTCAGGATGATTGGTAGAAGGACTTGAAGTCATTTCTGAGTGTCTCACAAAGGCTAACGCTTCAATGATGAAAGGACTGTGTACATCAAGCCTGTCTTAGCTCCCTGAAGGATTGATATTTGTTTTCTGAAGACGGGCAATGTGGTGGCATTGTGAGGAGCTGTGCTCTGGAGCCACCTTGCCTAGGTTTGAATCCCGGCTCTGCCACTTGCTAGCTGTGTAACGTTGGGCAAGTGCCTCGGGTTCTTTAAATGCAAAGTGGGGATAATAATAATACCTACATGATGGGTTTTTATAAGAAGTAAATGAATTGGCATTTAGAAAGTTAGAGGAGTACTCAGTGCTTAATTATGATCTGAAAAGTGTTAAATAAAAGTGAAGTTCTCTATCCTAATGGCACAAGTGGTAGCCCCTAATTCTGTAGCCTGGTGGCCTGAAGGCTCACCCTCTACTTGGTTTAATATTGATCTGGAAGGAAGCAGTTTCAGATAGAATCTGTATGTGGATTATTGCTGTATTATTGTTGGAATAAAGTTGACAAAATCTGGATTTTGGCTTTCAGTATGGGTACAACAATGGCAAATTATCCAAAAGAGCTCTATGTTGAACACGTGTTTTTATCTGTTTTTATTCTGAAAATATTCCAATTTATAAAAAAAAAATTAAAAGACTGGTACAATAAACACTGATATACCCTTCACCTAGACTGACTAAAAACTTCAGTTTGTATTTGCCAAGCATAGGGACATTCTCCTATTTTCTCACCAAATCATTTCACACCTAAGAAAATTAACATTTGATGAGTTCCAAAATGGCAGCCTTTCACTAAATGTTACTTTATACCGTTAGCTTTTCAAAAATCTCCCATGTACTTAGCTCAGGTTCGTTTTTTACTATCCCGGAGCTGGAGAGAACTGCTGCTTTTGGTAGAAACTGAGTACCATATAACACTACTCATACTGGAGGATTTTTTTTTTTAACTTACGACAAACTTTTTAAAAAGACTTAAAGAAGTTTAACTTTTTGTAGTTATAGTAGTAGGTTATATCTGAAATGTATCTTTATGTCATTTGGGTCTCTAGAACATCAGCCTTTGTGGTTTCTGGTGGAGGTATGATGGGGTATAGTATGAATCAGGCTGCATGTGAAAGTTCTTGGGAAAATAAAAGGCACAGTTATCACCACTCATAGCGATCCGTCATAAGATAACTATGTCTGCCAGGCAAACACATTTTAGAAAAGTCTGCTTCGGCTTGTGGGTTTGTTCCAGAAGAGTCGAATTATGTAATTGTACTAACCACTGGGGAGCTCCTTGCTGGCCTTTCCTACTTTTACTGTTTTCTAATAATTTCTCACCTAGAGAAGAATCTAAGGCCAGGCACAGTGGCTCACTCCCATAATCCCAATGCTTGGGAGGATTGCTTAGCCCAGGAGTTTGAGACCAGCCTAGGCAACATAGCAAGACCCTGTCTCTACAAAAAATAAAAATTAAAAATAGAGAGGAGTCTAAGTTCACATTACCCATGTGACTGGAGATCACTTTTGAACAGCCTCACCAGATAACCCTCAGCAGAACAGCCTTTCTGACTAAATAGTTGAAGGCCTCTGAGACAGTCAGCATCACTGCTTCGGGCCCCACGGATACCTGTAAGTCATCTTGAGCCCTGGGTCCAAGCATCCAGGCCTTGCAGAAACTAAAGGCTGAGCAGCACTAAATTCCTTGTGCTCCTCCCTACCGTGTGCAGGTCTGTGTGGTTGGAGCCCTTCACCCTCCATCATCAAACCTATCCTCGCTTGCTGGTCAGCTCTTCCTCCTTGAGAGGCTTTTCTTCTTTGGAAGGGATGAAGCTTCTATAGAGCAGGAACTAAGTTACATTCATCTTCTTGTATTATGGATATGATGAACCAAATCATAGTAGTTCCCCCCGGTCTCTCATCCACACAGCCACCCTGAGAAGGAGGTGGTTTTGTTCCCCGGAATGACTTTGTCCCAGTTGTAGAGACAGGGCTTGAATTCTGGTGTGGTGGACTCCAGTGGCAGCTCTCAGTCTTCCAAGCTCTACTTGCTCCTCCTTGCTCAGCACTGCACACATAGTAGGTGTTCAAGAAGTCTGTGGAGTGAATGTTGAAGAAACAGCCTGGAAGTATAGACGCCAGCAATCCCAGTCGGGAGGAGTAATGAGTGGACACAGCCACTAGAGGTCAGAATTTAGCAAATCTTTCTTAGCCCCAGGCGCAGTCTCTGAGCCTTAGGGTTGGAAAGGGCCTTGGAAGTGTTTTTTACCACAGCTGAGAGCACTCAGGCCTAGGGATGACTTGCCCAAAGCTACAGAAGTGCACCAAACCTTGAACCGTGCTTTGCCTTACACCGCAATACCTCTTCGAGCACCTTCCTGAAGCCTAAAGCATTTTTCATCTGAAAACAACTTTCAGTAACTGTGTGGAGCACCTTTTGTGTGCCAGATACTGGCTATACGGCAGAGAGAGACCACGCCTGGCCCTGCCATGGAGTTTTAAACTGTGACAACTGGAGAGGGTTTGCTTTTGGTAAAGAAGTTTGACTTTGACTCAAAGTTAGAAATACATTTTACATTATGACCCAATAAATTATATAATTCTAATGCATAAGATATATATGAAATAAAGTTTCATGAATTAATATGTATCCAAATTACAATGCAAGACATTCTGTAATGTTCTATTTCTGCTCTCTTTTAGTTTGGTAAGAAAAAGAATGCTGATCGCAACCTATAAAAATTGGTTTCATGATCCTCTAATAGGCACAACCCCCAGTTTGACTACTGCCAACCTAAAAGGAAGGAGCTGAGGCAAAATTAATACAAGTAGAGAGTTGATTTTGGCCAAGTTTCAGGATTGCAGCTGGGGAGCACAGATTCAGGTTTCACCGAATATACACTCTGATTAGCAGCAGTGATAGGTGGATTTTTTTTTCTTTTTCTTTTTCTTTTTTTTTGAGATGGAGTCTCACTCTGTCACCCAGGTTGGAGTACAATCTCAGCTCACTGCAACCTCTGCTTCCTGGGTTCAAGTGATTCTCCTGCCTCAGCTTCCCGAGTAGCTAGGATTACAGGTGCACGCCACCACACCTGGCTAATTTTTGTATTTTTAGTAGTGACGAGGTTTCACCATGTTGGCCAGGCTGGTCTCGAACTCCCAGCCTCAGGTGATCCGCCCACCTCGGCCTCCCAAAGTTCTGGGATTATAGGCGTGAGCCACTGCGCCTGGCCCATAAGTGGATTTTTAAAAGCCAAAAAGGAGGACAGGGAGTGGGCTGATACAAAGTTGTTTGTCAGGAATTCTCATTGGTTTATAGATAACATTGATTGGGGACTGGCTATACATTGTTAAGCCATAGGGTGTGGATTATAGTGTTCAATTTGTCATGATTAGGCTAATTTATAACTACTTGTGCCAATAGCAAGCAGTTTCCGAGGTGAATACGTAGGAGTAGGGCGTGATTGCCGTTTCATCGTCTTGTCTCTCTGGGCCTGATAATTAAAAGGACTTGCATTCTTCAGATAAAAGTTATTTTATTTTCTCATTACCAATGTTTAAGTCATTGATTTCAACTAGGAAAGAGGTTACTAACTCTGAATTTGTATTGTTGTCTACTAGATGGTCTTAGTTTGGGGCAGAGTGTAAGAGGTTATTAGGAATACAGCCATCACAGATAAGACTTTTGGAAGCCAGGAAGAGAGGAATGAGAGCAGGCCGAAGGTAGGAATCCCTTCTCACCAGGCAGCCGCATCAAATCAGGACTTAGGGGGAAGCATATGGTGGCTGCAGCAAACCAGCTCTGCTGTGAGTCTCTCTCGAGAGGGCTCCCCTCTGAGAAGCTAGAGGTTTGGCACTGAATAGGTTACACTTATACATGTAATTACCCCAGAGAAAAAAGTTTATCAAGCACTAAAAATCCAGTAGGTTATGGATAAAAAAATCTTTGATTGGGAATCCTTGAAGGTTGAAGTTCAGAGTCCCTGAGCAGTGGTTCCATGTCACCGTGGTGACATCAGGGGCCTGAGAACAGGTGTTTCTGTTTTGTTTTTGTGATCATGTAGGTCATGCATTTCTGACTTTAATGTGCATAAAGATCATCTGGGGATCTGGTCAGAATGCAGGTGGCCCGACAGTTGTGTCCACACTCAGCCACCTGCCTTTTTCCTGCAGACATGGAGAAGGGCTGTCACTTCCTGCACATCTTGGCCTGCGCTCGCCTGAGCATCCGCCCGGGTCTGAGTGAAGCTGTGCTGCAGCAAGTTCTGGAGCTCCTGGAGGACCAGAGTGACATTGTCAGCACAATGGAGCACTACTACACAGCGTTCTGAGCAGAGACACGCAGACCAGCTGAGGAGGACAAAGATAAGGTGACGTTCACCCCCAGGCTCTGACTTTCAGCATCATGCAGGGGCTTATCTGTCTGGAGGCAGTTACCTCATAATAAACTATAAAATATGGTCATCTTGGGAATGGGATTTGGCATAAATGTTGTTGGCTCCCTTCTGTCCACTGTGTCCTTGGAGTACAATGATTTTGATCTCAGCCATGACACAACAAGAAAACCCTCCCTGTTGACCTCCTGGCTGGACTGCACATTGCTCGCAGAGCAGAATGGGGAGGAAACAGTGTTGGCAGCTTAACTGGCGTGTGTGGTTGGAGTCTCTACCATGGCAAAGGGACACCATAGGGTAATGAACGTTCAGGAACTGAGGAGCATATGGCCTGATCACACAGTTCTAAGCTTTTCAAAACTTCAGGTTATCAGAGACCTTCCTATGGGCCTCTCTTGCTGGCTAAGAACTGGTTTAGGGGAGTAGTTCTCCCTGGATGAGTGTCACTTGCTTACAGTTTCTGTGGCTCAGTTACCAGCAGTGGGGTTGAGACCTGGGTTGATGCTCTTTACAGGCCTGCCCAGAGATAGGAATAAACAGGGATCCACAGCATGGCTATGTGTTTGTCATTTTCCTTTTATTTCCTTGGGAATCAAAAGATGTCCCAGTACATTTCCCTGCACTTACAGAGGTCCATGACTAAATACATTGTCCCTCGATGCCCCTGAAGATCACGGAGGCAGTCAGCCAATTGCCTGGCAGGCGATAGATGTTATTTTCAAGATTGCCGCTGAGTGTGCAGGATGTGCTGACACCATCCAGACAAAGACTCGGTATGTGCCCAGACAGGTGATGGAGTCATGCTTTTGCTCAGAATGACAAGGTAAAGGAAAAACATCTGAGCTATGTTGTAGGCCTGTTCTGACAGCAAAATGACAAATCTAGCCAGCAAAAATAAAGTGTGGAGAAAGATTTGGAGTTAATTACAATCATTTCACAGAAGGCACTGTCTTTGTCTGCCGCATTTGCTCTTGATGTAATAAGCTCTTCGTGGCTCAGCCGGAGATCCTTTAGGCCTGGAGAGTTGCTCCTCTCTCCGCGGAAACAGGACAGTCTTTATATGCAGAAGTCCGCTGCAGCTTGATATGTCAGGCTGAGAGCTAGGACCAGTAGATTGCCTCCTGTCATAGACTTGTGTGATGATGCAAACCTTTGCTGATTTCTAACAGTGATTATGTAGCGGCTGCCCTGCATCTTCTGTGTGTACAGAAGGGTCCCTAGAATAGAGTCTGCCTGGAATGATGTCCTGGGCCGTTCTTCCTTGAGGTCAGCAGCTGTTCCACGTTGAATGCGTCTGATTAGTGGGGCTGCCCAGGAAGGAGTCCAGAATCAGAAGGTAAAAGGGGCATACCCTTGCCTGTAGCAACTCTGCTCTTAGGGGTTTATCTCAAGGAGATGGCCACACAAGTGTGAAAGGATGATTGCACAAGATGTTCATTGCTGTATAATCTAGAATTCTATATTGGGGAAAATATCTATAGGAAAAAAGTTAATTACGGTTCCTGGCACAATGAAATACTATGCAGCCACAAAAAAAATGATGAAAGCAGACACACAGTGTTGCCATGGCACACTGTCCCCAGTAGATTTAGTGGGAAGTAGATAAGAGTTATAGATCTGTTTCTGTAGTATAACACCATTATCTACAGCTCCTTGTGTGTATGTATGTATCTGTAGAGAGAGTGTATATGTCTACATGGAGGTCTTTATAAATGTAGCACGTGTGTGTGTGTGTATATATATATATATATATATATACACACACACACACACACAGTCGACCACTGCCTTCTCCTGGAAGTACTTTCTGCATTTGGCTTTCAGGATACCGAGCTCTCTGGTTGCTCCTTCTCAGGTTCCTTTGTTCAGTGCTCTGCCTCCCTGAGAGCTCAGTCCCAGACCTCTTTTCTGTCTGGCTTGCTCCCTGGGGTGTCTCCAGCAGCCACATGGATTATACCATCTATATGCTGTCCAACTCCTCAATTTAAACCCAGAATGGGCCTCTTCCCTGAACTGCAGACCCCTATATTCAGTTTGCTACTGACATCTCCACTTAGGTCTCTAATGGACATCTCAAACTTCTTAGGCCCAAAGCCAGCCTCCCAGTTACTCCTGACCCCAGGCTTGCTCCTGATAGTGACATGAGGCAGCCAAATGCCTAGGCAGAGAGGGGTGGGTCCCAAATGACACCCCACATTCATGCAAAGAACAGCCTGAAGGCTAAAAGACCAGACTACTGGTCCTGGATGAAACCCGCCACCCAGAGTGGGAACTTCTGTTCCTGTTTGCCCACCCTTTCCCAATTGATTCTTTCTGAATAACGCCTTAACCAATTGAATGTTGCCTTTTCCAATAATACCTACAGCCTGCCCTTCCCCCATTCTGAGCCCATAAAAAGACCCGGACTCAGCCATATTAGGGGGACTTTCCCGCCTTTGGGTGGGGGGACCACCCCCACGTCCCCTCTCTGTTGAAAACTGTTTCATCACTCAATAAACTCCCAGCTTTGCTCACTCTTCCACCGTCAGCACATTCTCATTCTTCTTGGTTGCTGGGCAAGAACTCAACCAGTGTGGAAGCCATACTTGGCCCAGGCGGGTGAAGTGGGCGGGCCGTCTCTCGCAGCAGGCAGCATGGTCAAGCGAGGCCCAGGCGGGGCGTCACCAGCCAGAGGTCCCTGGCTTGCAAAGTGACTGAGAAAAAAATCCTGTGCCACTCCATTGGAAAAATGTCCCTGAATCAGGAAGAGGCAGCTCCATCCAGTTGCTCAAACCAAATCCATTGGCTTCTTTCTTTCCATCATACCTCACATCCAATCTGTCTGCAAGTTTTTTGGCTCTATCTTCAAAATATCTCCAGAATCCAACTGCTTCACCCTCCTTCCCGGCCTCCTCAGTCCTCCCTGCTTCCGCCCTGGCCCCTCTTGGACTGTTCACAGCACAGCAGCTGTTGCCACCCTGTTAACACTCCCACTGTCCTACAGCCTTTGGTCTTGCCCCAGGTAGGAGCCTGAGGCTGCACAGAGGTCAGCACGGCCCGGCTTGCCCTGCCCTCCCAGCCCTCCCAGCCCAGCCGCATGGGCCTTGCTGCACACGTGCCTCGGCATATTCCTGCCTTAGGGCCGGTGCTCCTGCTATTTCCTCTTCCCAGCTAACCATGTGAAGTGCCTCCCTCTGCCCTCTTTCCAGCCTTTACTTGAGTGTCACCTTCTCAGCGAGGCCTGCCCTCATTCCTCTTTCACTGTTTGTAACCCACCTCCCGTCCCTCTTCCCAGAACTCCCTTTCCTACTTCATTTTTCTTCACAGTACTTGATACTGCCTAACACACTCCATGGTTTCTTACTTGCCCTGTTTATTATTTTTCCCCAATAGACAGAATGTTCCATGATGGCAGAATTCTTTGTTTTTTTTCCTTCCATGTCCCCAGCACCTAGAACAGTGCCTGACACATCTCCTAAGCAATACGACCAATAAGTATGTGTCTGGCTGCCTTCCAGCTGCCAGTGTCTGCCTCTTTCCTAGGGGGAGTGGTTGGGGGGGTGCTTTCTCACACGTCTTAGTAGGCTGTGCAGGCAGGAAGTGCTCAGAAGTCACACCCCCAGGGAGCAGCCTCAGCCAACAGCACCTTGGGTATAAATGCCCCAGCTCCCTCACCCTCAGGTAAGCATTGCTGAGGCACACATTCCATACTCTCTTCCAGAGTTCCTCCGTGGGACTGAGCACCATCCATCCACTCACAGGAGCAGCTAACCTGATAACCACCAGCCTCACCCTCCCTGCCTTACTTCCCTGCTCCCCTTTACCACATGCTGACCTCCCAAATGCATTTCTTGCTTTCCAGTCTCTGTCTCAGGATTGGCTCCTGGATGAACACAAACTAACACTATGTTCACAAATATATTTGGGAAATGCTGGATGAATAATTATACACATCAGACAGATTACTAGAAATGCTCACCAAAGGGATGCACATGTTACCTCTGCATGGTGAGATCTCAGGTACTTTTTACCCAACATAGCTATCCTTTGGCATTTTTATAATTAGCAAGTGCTCACTCTTCCACTGTCAGTACATTCTCATTCTTCTTGGGCGCTGGACAAGAATTCAACTGATGTGTTGGCGGTTTGACACCGGCCTGGGCGGTCTCAAACTCCTGACTCCTTATATAATTTCTACAAAAATTATAAAGCTGTTTCCCACTCCCTACCCCACACTCATGTAACCTGAAGGATGAGTAAACCAAGAATGAGGTAGGCCTCTGTCTTCTACAGCAACATCAGAACTCTAAGAACATGAGGGACTCTTAGAAAACTCTCTGGAACTAACCACAGTTGGGTCACTGCTCATGTACTGAAGACCAGCCAGAGGGTTCCCCTGAAAAGGAGGGAAACTGAGCAAACATTCTCCAATTCTCTTAGTGTGCACGTTTCAGGAGGTGTGAACCCCACATGTAGCTTGTGTAGGCAAGAAGACAAATAGTGCTACTGTCTGGTCAAGGATTTGTTTGAAGAGCCATGATTATGCCCATATGGTAAGCTACCAGTGCTCCCCATCCCTGTAAGACACTTCTTTCTCATTATTTTCTCCTCTGATGGTGTGCCAGGACGCTGGCCGAGAGAAGCCAAGTGGAAAGAAGGCTGTTCAGTGACAAGGAACCTAAGACTTAGTGCCAAGGACTGAAACCAAGTAAACTTGTAATTTTCCGTGATGGAAACATCTACACTTTCTCATTAGTGGCCTCTACAGCAGTTGCCCCAAAGAAGTGTCTCATTGTTTTCTTACTACATTTATGTGAAGCGTACAGGCAAACTCAGAAAGACTGTGATAAGGCTCGCCAGAGATGCCGCACAGGTGCTGGGGGAAAAGCAGGACCATCCTGAAGGGAGATGGTGTCTGTGGACAAAGAACTCTGCAGTGGTTCTTATTTGCATGATTTCTGCTGGTGTAAATGTGAGCTCAAACTCCCACATAAGTGAGTTTTCATTGTAATCCAGAATTTTTTTAAATCACCCTACTTCTATTGAACTTGCACTATCATCTGTTCACCTCTACTGTATTTATTAAATAAATCTAAATAGGTAAATCACAGTACAGCAAAAGGTTCTGTGTTCCCCAGAATTCTAATCAAACTCCAAATTCCTGAAAAGGCTCTAGTCCTTTTCTGTATGTCACATTTAAATGATAAGTTTTCATTTTGTAACATAAAGAGGGATTTTGAAGACCACAGCACAGCCCTGGGGTTTTTGCATAGAGATAATAAACAGACGATCAGTTTTCAGACTGATTTGAGAAAATGTCAGTGTGAATTGGTGAAAAATCTGGGTTGGAAATAGTGCTGTTTTATTACTTCAGGTCTACCCAGTGGTCTTCATTAAACCTGAAATACCACGAAGGAACAGGTTTCTGCTCTTAGGAAATTTGCTTTAATAAGAATTAATTGTGTATCAGTTATTAGTATCATTTGATTATTATGTATTTACCATTTAATATTTAGGTGATGTAAAAGTACTTCAACGCAAGAGAATTGAAAACATGGCCACACAAACACTTGTAAGGAAATGTTCACAGCAGCATTATTCCTAATAACCAAAAAGTAGAAACAACCCAAATGTCCATCAGCCAATGGATGGATAAACAAAAGGTGGGCTATCCATACAATGCAATATTACTCAATGAAGTACTGATATATGCTAAAGCATGGTGAACCTTGAAGAAATTAAGTGCAAGAAGCTAGACACAAAAGGCCACATATTGTGTGATTCCATTTAAATGAAATGTCCAGAAAATAGGCACATACACAGAGAAGTAGATGAGGCCGGGTGCAGTGGCTCACACCTGTAATCCCACCACTTTCAGAGGCCGAGGTGGGCAGATCACCTGAAGTCAGGAGTTCAAGACCAACCTGGCCATGGCTAAACCCTGTATCAACTAAAAAGTACCAAAGTTAGCCAGGCGTGCTGGTGGGCACCTGTAATTCCACCTACTCGGGAGGCTAAGGCAGGGAGAATTGCTTGAACCCAGGAGGCAGAGGTTGCAGTGAGCCAAGATCATGCCACTGCACTCCAGCCTGGGTGACAAAGCGAGACTGTCTGAAAAAAAAAAAAAAAAAGTAGATGGTGTGGCCAGGCATGGGGAGGGTGGGGATTGGGTGGTACAGGGCTCCTTTTGGGGTTAATGGACATGTTCTGGAATTAGATAGTGTTGATGTGTGCACAACGCTGTGAACAGACTCAGAACTATGGGCTAGGTTGGGATTCCTCACATCATGGTGTCTGGGTTTCCAGGGTGGGCTTTCCAAGAGATAGCAAGAGCCACATGGAAGCCACATGGCCCTTTTTCTGTGGCCCCAGAAGCCACAGCCTCACTTCCATGGCCTTCTAATTGTTGAAGCTATCACAGTCCCATGCAGATTCGAGAGGAGAGGAATAAACCCCACCTCTTGATGGGGAGTAACGAGGTTCTAGAAGGTCACATAGGTCCGGGAATATTACCCTGGTCATGTTGGAAAATACAGTCTCTCACAGATATCTTTCAGCTTTTATATAAATACAGCATCATTCTGTAAAGAGCTAGTCTTAAAAATACCAAAAAAATACAAAGAAGGGGAAAGAATGGTCTACCACTTCCCAAATACTGTGTGTATGTATGTGTGTATATATGTATGTATATACATATATATCTCTCTCTATATGTGTGTGTGTATATATATATGTGTGTGTGTGGGTGTGTATATATATATTTTTAGGTGATGTATGTATACATACATATATATATATAGAGAGAGAGAGAGAGAGAGAGAGAGAGAGAGATGGAGTTTTACTCTTGTTGCCCAGGCTGGAGTACAGTGGTGTGATCTTGCCTCACCGCAACCTCCACCTCCTGGCTTCAAGCAATTCTCCTGCCTCAGCCTCCCGAGTAGCTGGGGTTTCAGGCATGTGCCACCATGCCTGGCTAATTTTGTATTTTCAGTAGAGATGGGGTTTCTCTATGTTGGTCAGGCTGGTCTCGAACTCCCGACCTCAGGTGATCGGCCCGCCTCAGCCTCCCAAAGTGCTGGGATTACAGGTGTGAGCCACTGCACCCGGCTTACTGTGTATATTTTTGAGATTATATGTATATTGTTAGGAAAATAACCATGTTAACAATATTTTTGTGTATCCTTCCAAAAAAAAGGTCAGCATTTTATATGCACTTCACATTTTTATTAATACTATATTTTGGAAGTCTTTTTTTCTTTTTCACTTTAGCATGCAAAATCAGCATCTTTTAAAATGGTGACATAATTCCATCGTATTGCTGTTCCATAATGCACTTAGCCAGGGCCCTATTGAAAAACATTTAATTGGTTTCCGATTTGTTGCTATTGCAACCAATTCTGCAGGAAACATTTTTCTTTTCTTGGTATATGTTTAAAGTATGTTTGTATGGTAAATTTCTAGCAATGGAACTGCCAGGAAAAGGGGCATGGGCATTTTAAAATTTGCCTAGGCACTAACAAATTACCCAGTAAAAAGACTGATCTATCAATGATTTATGAAGAGACTCCTATCAATGATTTATGCGTCTACTGTTTGCCCATGAGCTCACCCACACTTTGTATTATCAGTATTTTTAGTCCATGTCCATCTGATAGGTGAAAATGATTTCTGGTTTCTGTTTGCATTTATGTTTTTTTAGTATGAGTAGTATTGAGCATCTGTTCATCATGGGAGCCTTTAGATAAAGTTTTACCCTGGACAGTAGCCATTGCTTCCAGCAAGGGCTGCAGATGGCCAGGCACGTGTTCTAGCAGTGGTATCTACTGCGGAACCAGCCCAGAGCGCAGCTGCCAAGGTGCCAGTTAATACGCAGCTGGAATAAACATCCGGAAGAACTCAAAACTCAAAATTCCAAACCTGCCACTCCAAGTGCTTGGTCCCATGCCCACCCAAATATTAAAAATAATAATGTATTACAACACCGATGGTTTTATTTATTTTTCTTTTTTCTATATCACAAGTCATCAAGCAAAGAAAGGACAGCAATCTTTTTAAAACCAGCCACCATATTATTGACTCAGACCTCTCATAGACTAGATGCCATTTAGCTCTGGTTCAGTGACACTGTCCGCGGTCAGATTAATGTGAAAAACTAAGGATGTTTTTAAGAAAGTGCTAATTAAGTGGAGAAGGTAGTTTTAGTAATAGAAGTGGTCTTACAGCAGCTGCCATTGACTCAACATAGCTTAATTATCATCATAAGCTGAGGCTTCACTTTCATCATTTACTGGGTTTGGTACAGTTAATTGGGGCATTGGGCAACACAACACCATTTTTGATCATCTTCTTGGCTAGAAATTGCTCCCTCGGGGAGGAGGGCATTTATTTTTTATTCTGAGGACAATCCGTGATTGGAGGAAATAAAGCAGGGTGAGGACAGAATATCCTTCAGTTCTTCAGCTCTGCTTTAGAGCAAAGCAGCAGCAGGGTGCCTGAGCTCTGATGTGGGGCACAGGCATTTGTGACAAGGGCTGAATGTTACACTGTACTGAAATTGTGAATGATTATTCTAATATAAGTTAGGTGGCAGGATAATATATTGAGCTATTGGTGTGGGTTTTGTTTTTCCTGTATCTTACTTCTTCTTTCCAAGCTGGAAGCTGGCCTTGCCTCAGGGAGGTTTGGCTTGGGGGCTGAATTCAGAAGTTGTTTGCACAGACTCTCTGTTTTTTTTTTTTTTTTTTTTTTTGAGACAAGAGTCTCGCTCTGTCACCCAGGCTGAAGTGCAATGGTGCAATCTCGGCTCACTGCAACCCCCTCCTCCTGGGTTAAAGCGATTTTCCTGCCTCAGCCTCTGAGGTAGCTGGGATCACAGGCGTGTGCCACCACGCTCGGCTAATTTTTGTATTTTTAGTAGAGATGGGGTTTCGCCATATTGGCCAGGCTGGTCTTGAACTCCTGACCTCAGGTGATCCGCCCACCTCAGCCTCCCAAAGTGCTGGGATTATAGGCCTGAGCCACTGCGCCTGGCCTGACAATCTGTTTTATGTTTTCTGGAAGCCTGAAGCCTGGGGAAGGATTGATTGATGGCCCCCAGGCATCGCGGATGGGAATGTGCTCCCTGTGACAGTCCCGTGGCAGTTGCCAATGTGGCAGGACTTCTGTGGAGCGGTTTTGTGGTGTCTCTCAGAAGGTCAGAGCCTTAGCCTAGGCTTCTCAGCTTCACCAAGATTCCTGTGTGTCAGCTTGGAAAGGAAGCGGCCACAAGCCCTTCCCTGGAGGTGCATGCAGGCTGGAGCCCCGGGGATTTCCACAGCGGTCTTGGTCTCAGGAGAAGAGTGGGCCTGTCCCTGTTTTCCAGGTACCCTGTAACCTCCTGGATTTTCACATATTTCCAGGGAAGGGGAGCCTGCTCCATCCTGTTACTACAAATCTAATTTTCGTGCCAGGCTCGAGGGTGAGGGCATCAAGGCTGAGGTAACTTGAAATAAAGAAAAAAAGGGGCCAGGCGTGGTGGCTCATGCCTGTAATCCCAGCACTTTGGAAGGCCAAGGTGGGCGGATCACGAGGTCAAGAGATTGAGTCCATCCTGGCCAACGTGGTGAAACCCCATCTCTACTAAAAACACAAAAATTAGCTGGGCGTGGTGGCACCCGCCTGTAGTCCCAGCTACTCGGGAGGCTGAGGCAGGAGAATCGCTTGAACCCAAGGAGGCGGAGGTTGCAGTGAGCCACGATCGCGCTGCTGCACTCCAGCCTGGTGACAGAGCAATACTCTGTCTCAAAAAAATAAGAAAAAGAAAAAAAGGACTATGACAAGTCTCGCCCACCTGCGTTTTGGTAGTAAGATTCATACTGCACCACAATTAGAATAACATTCAAGGTGAACCTTAAGGTCGTGCTCCCCGTGGCCTTCCCTGCCAGAATGCTCTCGAGTGAGAGAGAAGGGGAGGATGTCACCGTACGGTTCCAGGGACACTGCCTATGGCGTTCCCTCAGGAGTGTGCTGCGACAGGAACCACCTGTCCTGAATCACTGCTGACACAGGATTGGACATCGCTGCCTCGAAGGATGGGGGAGAGATATGTAAGATCTTCCTGCGATTCCTCAGTGGGGTCCACCTCATCATGAATGACAATGCCACCTTGTTCCACAACCATGACACCTGTTGCCAGAGGGGAAGAGTGACCTGTGAACACAGGCCCTGTTCCTGCCAGGCTGTGTGGGAGCAAGCAGGGGACTCAGGAGAGTGAGCAAATAGAATCTATTCTAGGAGATTCCAAAACCACCTGAGCAATGAGTCTTCTCCCAACATGAAGAAGCTTGAACGCCTTACTCATCACAGTGGCTGGCCCAGCCCTGCCCTGCCCTGCCCAGCCCAGTGCCTCGGGAAGAATCAGCAAGCTCTGCCTGCGCCTGTGGTTTTGGTTCTGTCCCGCCTTGACTTGTCCTGGTGGAGGGCGAGACCTAGAAGCTCCACTCCTGGGAATGACAGCTGGCATGGAGGTACTGGTTTCAGCACTCTGCCACGGCTTAGGCCGTCAGCACGAGCAGATGCCCCATTAGGGTGGGACTGAGAACTGAGAACGGGGACTGTAATCTGCTATTTCTGTCCATTTGTTGTTGACCCAGGTAACCAGGAAATATGGGAAGCAGGCAGATTCTGGTTGTTTCCACAGGACTTGAGACTTAACCAGACAACTAACTCTCCTGAGTGTTCCCTCTTGGGTGGCCACGCCACAGTTCACCCCGTAGTCTGTGGTAGACTCAGCATTAGACACAGTGCTGGTGCTTAAGAAAAGTTTCCATGGACAGGCAGTGTGCTTACTGAGTGCCAACTGTGTGCAAGGCATCATCCCAGGTACCGAAGAGGATACCAGGACAAAGTTTCCTGTCTTCAGGGAACTGTCAGTCAAGTGGATCAAAAGACACATGCCTCTGTGATCTATAACCCAGTAGATCATAAGGCACATGCCTGTGTTTTGTTTGACCCTCAGGGGAACAAAAGTGTTTTTTGTTTGACCCTCAGGGTTTTAAAACTTTATTCCAACATTTAAAAATTGGCTACCACCTATATGGAAAAAAAGGCAGTATGTGCTTGTTTATGTGTATGTTTGTAGGGTGTGTGTGCATGTAAGGCAGCACTGCAGAAGAACCCGGCCACAGTGATGGCCTCTTCAAATAGGGAACCTGGGAGCAGGAATGGGTGAGAGACTTGTTGCAATGTTTTATAATTTTTTTAAATGTAAAATGTAATAACTTTACAAATAAAAAAGGATTGGGGAATTCACATAAAAATCCAGGTATCTGGCTATTCTTGACAATGCAGAAGCTCTAGCAGGACTGGGAACATTTCGTCTGGAAATGGGTTGGGGGAGGTCAGCATTAAAGGATTTTCAGCTGAGAGGGGGCATCAGGTTTGTATTTTAGAAAGTATTTTAGCAGCAGAGTGGAGGAGCACTGCTTGAGGGCGATGTCAGGGGCGGGTAGACCGGAGAGACGCATCTGCTGCCGTCATCCAGGGAGGGGTGGGGAGGGCCCGAACCAGACAGTGGCAGGGGACATTAGTGTAAGAGAACCAACAGGTAGGTAACCAATTTGGGGGAGAGTGGAAAAGGTCAGGTGAACTGCCAGGTTCTGCAAGGCAGACCACAGTAAGGGCTACAGGATTTTTAAATTAATGGGAGGGGAAAAGGGGGCTCAGGAGATTTCTGGGGGTCTGAACTGGTGACAGCAGAAATGCTAAAGGAATACATCTCCTGAAATGTAAGGGAAAACCCACAGAGAAAATGGGCTTTCATGAGTAATTGGCTCCTCTACCCCTTTCCAGGCTCCGAGAGTGTTTCACCCGTTTACCAGAGAAAATGGCCTCCGGAGACTGCAACATGAGAGAACTGGAATTTCAGACAGACATTGAATGCATGTGGCTTAAAAGACAAAGAAGCACCAAGTGAAAAGTAGTCGAAATCATATTCCTTCAGGGAATGAATTTTCTTGGATCTGTGTTCATCCTTTATGGCTTTATTAGTCATTGCGAAAGCCCTTTTGGGGTTGCAAAGCTGCCAGCAGGGTGCTGTTCCTGGAGGATTACCTTGAGTAACAAGCCCCCAGAAGCAGCCCAGGTGAGCATGTCAGCAGGGAGGCTGTCCTGGCAACACTGCTGTCCAAGGGGAGAGGCCAACGCCCTACCCCTGAGGTTTGAGGCCAGAGGAAAAGAACCAACCTGGAGATTCTGCAATTCTATTTTCTCTTAAGGTTGCTTTGGCTGTTTAGGGTTTTTCATGAAGGACAGAAACAGGTCCATTCATTGACGGCAGAAAGAAGTTTTTACTGCCCCTGCACTCGACAATATTTAATTACATTTGCCACTTGAATCGGAGTTGAAAATATCTTCCTTTTTTTCTGTTTGAGAGTCTTGCTGTGCATCCCCCAGGCTGGCTGGAGTGCAGTGGCATGATCTCGGCTCACTGCAACCTCCGCCTCCTGGCTCCTGGGTTCAAGCTATTCTCCTGCCTCACCCTCCTGAGTAGCTAGGCCTACAGGAGCACACCACCATGTCCAGCTAGTTTTTGTAGAAATGGGGTTTCATCATGTTGGCCAGGCTGGTCTCAAACTACTGACCTCAAGTGATCTGCCCACCTCAGCCTCCCAAAGTGCTGGGATTATAGGCATGAGCCACCACACCCAGCTGAAAATATCTTCCCTTTGAGACTTGGTGGCCAGCTGTTGATTTCATACTGGCGTGGCCTCAGACAATCTATGATGTAAGAAAGATAGTTAAAGTAAAATCAACCCAGTATTAATTACTTAATAATAACTAATGAACAGTTATGCACCAATAACTCAGCAAATTTAAATCTACACATAAGCCAAACTGAGTAGATACTATCGTCATTCCCAATTTACAGGTGAAGAAATAGAAGCTGAGAAACTAACTTTCCCAGGGGCATATATTTAGTAAACTGGAAAACCCAGGCTTCTACCCCGTGAGTTCAACCACTAGGCTTTAATTGCTTTCAGGATCAGAGAAGTCTGTTCTCTGGTAGCTTTAAACTATGAACCCAATACAAAGTGTCTTCAAATTGGGTTGATATATAAACGTTATTTTTGCCGCAGTTGAGGCTGCACCGAGGACACACTTCTGGTGATGAATGGCATATGAGGGCGCTGGGCTGAGTGGGTGGGGTGACATCACATCACACCCATGACAAAGAGGGAGCAGGTATTTACTGAAGATGCGGGAGCCCTGGGTCAGGGCAGTAAGCATTCCTACATAAACAACTGTGCAGTCCCACAGGGAGACCAAGAGAATGATGCAGTAGCCTCTGAGGAGTTTTATTTGGTTCATACAGTGTTGATCTTCCTAGGCTTTATTTTTTTAATATTAAAAAATAGTTGATTTTAATTATGAAATATTTCAAATACACAGAAAATAATAAAGCAGATACCTAGTATCACTGAGATGAAACAGCTGTTAATATTTTCCCCTGGCTGGGCGAGGTGGCTCACACCTGTAATCCCAGCACTTTGGGAGGCCAAAGCAGGAGGATTGCTGGAGCCCAGGAGTTCGAGACCAACATGGGCAACATAGTGATAACTCATCTTTACTAAAAATTTAAAAAAATAGCCAGGCGTGGTGGCATGGTCCTGTAGTCCCAGCTACTTGGGAGGCTGAAGTGGGAGGATCACTTGAGCCTGGGAGGTCAAGGCTGTAGTGAGCTATAACTGTGCCACTGCACTCCAGCCTGTGCAACAGAGCAAGACCCTGTCTCAAAAAAAAAAAAAAGAAAGAAAGAAAGAAATCCGCCTATATGCTTCAGCCCTCTATCTCTTTGAAGAAACATGTTAGAAATACACATAAGGCCAACCCTGTTCCTTTCCTGTCTCTGCCCCTAGAGGTAATAACTATCATGTGTATCATTCCCATGCAGATATTTTTTCTTTTTTATTGTGGCATAACTTACAAGTGGTAAGTTGTACAAATTTTAATGATACAGTTTGATGAATTTTTGCTTATGCTATACCTGGATGATGAATTTTTATATGTGTATACACCTAAAACAAAGTAGAGGTCAAGATATTGAACATGTCCAGCACCACCTCAGAGAGCTCCTTTGCTTCACATTATTTCAAAAATAAGCAGATGGAGGTGCCAACATTTGAAAGTTTTAAAATCTAGAGATTTAATATAAAAATTCAAATTTCTGGCTTCAAGTGAAGTTTTGGAAAATATGACCACATTAAGCTCACATTCTAGCATGGGGACAGAGTGGCAACTGCCCACTGTAGACACGGCGTGAGTGCCGCAATTTGCCTATTATGCCGGCCACACCCTGTGGGTATATCCAGCCCATTGCATTCACTTGCAGAACCTGAAAGGTGCCACTCTATTTGTAAAATTTCGAAAGTGCCACAAATAGAAATGTAGAGAACAATTACCTTAGCTATCTTTAGGAAGGCAGAGTTTGAGAAAAAGTGTCCTCCTCCCCACCTGCTAATGACTTAGGAAGCTGCTGACAATGTCATAAAATAAAAAGGAATCAGATTCTCTAGGTCCATGCTACTCAAAGTGTGGTCCTCGAATCAGCAGCATCAGCAGCATCCAGGAGCTTGTTAGAAATGCAGAAAGCTCAGTGCCTTCCCACACACATGTATGAGTTTGCTAGGGCTGCCATAACTAAGTATCACACACTGGGTGGCTTACACAACAGAAAGGTATTTTCTCACAGTTCTGGAGGCCAGAAGTCCAAGATCAAGGTGTCAGCAGGGTTTGTTTCTTCTGAGGCCTCTCTCCTGGGCTTGTAGATGGCTACCTTCTCCCTATGTCTTCACATGGTCTTCCCTCTGTATCTGTCCTCATCTCCTCTTTTTTTGTTTTTTGAGATGGAGTCTCGCTCTCGTCACTCAGGCTGAAGTGCAGTGGCGCGATCTCAGCTCACTGCAACCTCTGCCTCCCGGGTTCAAACGATTCTCCTGCCTCAGCCTCCTGAGTAGCTGGGATTACAGGCGCCCGCCACCACACCCGGCTAATTTTTGTACTTTTAGTAGAGATAGGGTTTCGTCATGTTGGCCAGGCTGGTCTTGAACTCCTGACCTCAGGTGATCCACCCGCCTCGGCCTCCCAAAGTGCTGGGATTACAGCCGTGAGCCACCACGCCAAGCCTCATCTCCTATTCTTATAAGCACACCAGTCCTATTGGATTAGGACCCACTCTTATGACCTCATTTAACCTTAATTACCTCTTTAAGGATCCTGTCTCCAAATACAGTCACATTATGAGGTGGGGGATTATGATTTCAACATATGAATTTTGAGGGGTATGACCAGGCACGGTGGCTCATGTCTGAAATCCCAGCACTTTGGGAGGCCAAGGCGGGCAGATCGCTTGAGCTCAGGAGGTCAAGACCAGCCTGGGCAACATGGCAAAACCCCATCTTTACAAAAATACAAAAAATTAACTGGGCATGGTGGCGTGCGTCTATGGTCCCAGCTACTCAGGAGGCTGAGGTGGCAGAATTGCTTGAGCCCAGGAGGTGGAGGTTGCAGTGAGCCGAGATCCTGCCACTGCACTCCAGCCTGGGTAACAGAGCCAGATCCTGTCTCAAAAAAAAAAAAAAAAGAAAAAGAAAAATGAGGGGTAAACACAGTTTGGCCCATGACACCTACTATATCAGGATTTATATTTTAACAAGACCCCCAAGGGACTTGTGTGCACATTAAAGTTGGAGAAGGGCCAGGCACTGTGGCTTATGCCTGGAATCCCAGGCCTCCCTTTGGGAGGCCAAGACAGAAGGATCGCTTGATCCCAGAAGTTCAAGACCAGCCAGGGCAACATAGTGAGACCCCATTTCTAAAAGAAAAAAAAAATTAGCTATGTGTAGTCGTGCATGCCTGTGGTCCCAGCTACTCAGGAGACTGAGGCAGGATAATCACTTGAGCCCAGGAAGCCGAGGCTACAGCACACCGAGATCGTACCACGGCACTCCAGCCTAGGTGAAAGAGGAAGACCCTGTCTCAAAAAATGAACAAACAAAAAGTTGGAGAAGCTTGGTCCAGGTCTGCTCCCTGGTGAATAAAACACTAGTGGGTCCGACTAGGATTGGGGAGGAGAGAAAGGAGAGGCTGCAATGATTTATTTAGATGAACTTTCTCTCCAATCCATAGGTCTGAGAGGGTGGAAATACTGGGAAACTTGAGGCCAATTTCCTCCTGAGTGGGAGTCCCTGCTTCTTGTTGCGGAGCAGGGACCCTCTGCACTTTGGGGCATGTGAGCAGGTTAACAGGTACAGATTGATGAACCAAGTGGATATGAATCAGCCCATAGGAGCTAAGAGGAGCCTCCTTCTGAAAATAGGTTGGAATGCTGGAAATGTGGCAGCTTTTAGCAAAAAGCTCATTTTTACCTAATCACCATCTGTAGATTTCCTCTTTTAAGGTGCAAAGCAAGTCTCTTGGATTTCCTGGAATGGGGATCAGGAAGATACTACCCTGCATTCCTCTTCACTCTTCACAAGCCCATTTTCCACCTCTGTCATAGGCCTGATGCTATGGCGACAGTTGCCATAGAGATACTCCTATGCCTGGTTGATGCTAATCCATACCCATAATGGTCAATCATATGGTTTAAACTAGAGATTTTCAAGCCGTGTCTCATAAAACTGTAAGGTGCTTCCAGGGTTTCACAAACATTTTATTCAAATAGCAATTAAATATATGTGTCTTGATGTGTTGCCCAGGCTGGAATGCAGTGGCTATTCACAAGCACTAACATAGCACACTATAGCCTTGTACTCTGGGGCTCAAGCAATCCTCCTACCCCAACCTACCAAGTAGCCAGGGACTACAGGTGTGTGCCACCATGCCCAGTACAACTAAAAACATTTTAAATTTATTTTTAAATGACAAAGAATGTAAACAACATCAAACCATATTTAATATAGTATTTGAACTAAAATGTGAATACCCAAATTTTGGTCTAACAGGGTAGAGTGATTTGTAGAAGGCTAACCCCTCCTACAGATCATAATTACAAACTCTGGACAAGGTGAAAATAAAAACCTGTTTGATGCCACTGGACAATGACCAGACTAAAGGAAGGGGACTTGTTCCTTGAAAGAAGGAAGACACTCTGGGTGAGATCTACACTTGTATGACTTTCCCCTAAGGGCAGCCATTCTTGAACTTTAGTGTTTATTAGAATCCAAGAGGAAGATAACAGAATCCAGTCTCTACAACACATCATTTACAATGTTCACTATATAAAAATTATTAGATATGTGAAGAAAGAAATGTGACCCATAATCAAGAGATATACTAGTCAATAGAAACAGACTCACAGACAACTCAGATGTCATAACTGGCAGAGAAGGGCTTTAAAATACCTTTGATAAATGTGTTAAAGAGTCTTTGGAAAAGATACATATACTGGGTAAAGAGATGGGAAATTTAGAAGAGATCAGGAAACTGTAAAAAAAAGAACTATATGGAAATCCTAGAACTGAAAAACATACTATCTGAAAAGTGAATCTCCTGCTTCACATCTTCACTGCCATTCCAACCTTCTGCCCTGGAGTTAAACATCTATAGTAGTCTTTGGTTATAAATGATAAAGATCTTACTCTAGCTTATGCCAAGGTGGTAAGGTGTAGGAGAGAATACCTAATGAAACCGTGGGGAGGGACAGAGTGGCACTGGTTTAGGGTCAATTGGCCCTAGGAATCCAAATGCTGGGAAGATGCTCTTGTTTCTCTCTTCCTGCCTCTGAGATTTGGCTGTATCCTCTCTCACTGTGAACATTATCCTCTGTGTGGTCAGAGAGATGGCTGGGGTCACCTCTGGGCTCATAGCTTCACAGCTCTGAGAGGAAAGAGGTTCTCTTCCCACAGCACCAGTTAGAAAAGTCCCAAGGAGGGTGTCCGATTAGTCCAGTATGTGTTATATTCTCTCTATGGACCAATCACAATTGCCAGGGGTGGGAGTATTATTACTATTATTATTATTATTTGAGGCAGGGTCTCACTCTGTCACCCAGGCTGGAGTGCGGTGGCATGATCTTGGCTCACGGCAATGTCCACCTCCTGGGCTCAAGTGATCCTCCCACCTCAGTCTTCCGAGTAGCTGGGACCACAGGCGCACGCCACTGTGCCTGGATAATTTTTGTATTTTGTGTGTGTGTGTGTGGAGACAGGGTTTCAACGTGTTGCCCAGGCTGGTCTGGAGCTCTTGGCCTCAAGCAATTCACCTGCCTCGGCCTCCCAAAATGAGCCACTGTGTCTGGACTGAGGTGGGGGTATTATTAATGGCTTGGATCAAATGCCCAACCCCAACCAATCACTATGGTCAGGGAGACAGTTCCTATTTGGTAGGGGGACAATTCTTCAAAAGGAGAGAGTAGCCTATACGTGGTAAATGGGAGAACTACAGCCAAACATGTGCCTGCTGCTCCATTAGCAGTAAGTGGGAATCCTTCCACGTTATTTGTATATGTATTAAATAGTGTCTACCTGTGGGATCCCATCAAAGCAATCCCATGTCAATGATTTGGTTGCAAGTAATTTTGTGGGGCTATGATGTAAAGAAGCATGGTGAGGGATAGAGAAGTGAGACAGGAAAGGAGAGATCCAGTGAAGGTTAGCACTTTAGGCAACCGGGGCTCAATCCCATGGTGACCCTTTGAGAGATGGTAGAGAAGAAACCTCAGAATTGTCCTGCCAAAGGACAAAGAAGTTGGGAAATGTATGCACCAACTCATCCCTCACGGTTGTGGGTTGCTCCTGAGACACAGCTTCCTGAACATACTCCTACAGCCAGAGAAAACCATGATGGGGACACAGGTTCCTGAGGGCAGAGCCCCCACTGGGTAAGGAAACTCTTCTGAAGCCACAGTTCTCTGGGATGGGCTGAGGGGGAATGGGCAGGACACCACCTAATACATGTCCATAATCTCTTTACACAAACGGGATTGTGTTACATATTATTAGGTAAAAATCAGTTTTTCAAAACTAAACGTGCTTGTTTAAACATGCTATGTGTAAAACTCAAACAAGGCCAGGCATGATGGCTCACGCCTGTAATCCCAGCACTTTGGGAGGCCAAGGTGGGTAGATCGCTTGAACCCAAGGGTTCTAGACCAGTCTGAGCAACATGGCGAGACTCCGTTCCTACAAAAAATTTAAAAATTAGCCAGGCATGGTGGCACAAGCCTGTGGTCCCAGCTACTTGGGAGGCTGAGGCGGGAGGATGACCTGAGCTCAAGGAGGTCAACGCTGCAGTGAGGTGTGATTGTACCACTGCACTCCAGCCTGGATTGCAGAGCAAAGCCCTGTCTCAGAAACAAACAAACAAACAAGCAAACACCCTCAAACGACATTACCCACATCCAAAAGGGTTTTAATGCCAGATGGGAACACATGGGTGACAGTAGGACTAATGCACTCATCACATTTCAACAGTCCTGCAAGAACTAGTCTGCTTGTTACACTTCTCACTGGGGCACTATCTTACTACAGTAATTCCTCACTTAACATCATCAACAGATTCTTAGAAACTGCTACTTCAAGCAGAAGAACAAATAACAAAACCAATTTAACCATAAGCTAATTGATACAAACAGGAGTTAAGTTCCTATGGCAGAGGCCGGGTGCAGTGGCTCATGCCTGTAATCCCAGCATTTTGAGAGGCCGAGGTGGGCGGATTACATGAGGCCAGGAGTTCGAGACCAGCCTGGCCAACATGGTGAAACCACATTTCCACCAAAAAATACAAAAATTAGCCAGGCATGGTGGTGCACACCTGTAATCCCAGCTACTTGAGAGGCTGAGGAACGAGAATCACTTGAACCCAGGAGGCAGAAGTTGCAGTGAGCTGAGATTGTGCCACTGCACTCCAGCCTGGGTGACAGAGTGAGAACCTGTCTCAAAACAAAAAAAAAAAGAAAAAGAAAAGAAAAAAAGTTCCTATGGCATATTTCAGATCACAAAAATATCAGCAAGCTTCCAAATGAAGACCAAAACACTTCTAATATTAAACATTGAAATAAATGTGAGCTTTATTTTAAGAAAGATTCATAAAAACAAGTTAAGATCATTATTTACTCGAGTTTTCCAGTTCAGGGTCAAGGGTGGCCGGAGCCTGTCCGGGCAGCTCAAGGCACCAAACAAGAATCAGCCCTGGACAGGATGCCATCTCACAGCAGGGCGTACTCTCATACTTACACTCACTCAGACCGCGGCCATGACACACCAAGTCACCTCGCAGGCACATCTGTAGGATGTGAGAGGAAACGGGAGGACCTGGAGAAAACCACACAGATATGGGGAAAGATGCACACTCCACAGACAGTGGCCCTGGCCTGGAATTGATTCATTTCTTCATCAACGTTGTAACCAAATGACATTGAACGAAATGATGTTTTTTAAGGTCCTGCTGTATAGCCATTAGATATGAGTGTCTGAGTAGTTAATGTATATTAATGTAATATTGTCTTCAAGTGGCCTTAAACAATTACCCTGAAAACTAAAGATGGCTTTCTCTGGGTGAGAAATTGGACATTTAAGAAGAAAATGTAATGATGGGTATGATGAGTTTGATCAAGAACAAAATAGCAAATATCTCTACCTCGGGCCAGCTCTTCAAAATATCAGTCTCAGTGACAATAGCTTATGAAGCAATGTTCCAGAAATGCTCGTGCAAAGCCACTCAAAGAGAAGAGAATGATGATATTGAATTGTTCCACCTTTTTTTTTCTTATTGCCTGGCCTCTGTGAACCTCTGTGTAAGTCACTTTTCATGGCAATAAAAATTACC
Source organism: Hylobates moloch (assembly GCF_009828535.3). Classification (NCBI taxonomy): domain Eukaryota; kingdom Metazoa; phylum Chordata; class Mammalia; order Primates; family Hylobatidae; genus Hylobates; species Hylobates moloch. The sequence goes on from NW_026652278.1 coordinate 29,698,082, forward strand.
CAAGTCCTCAATGTTTTGTGTAGTAAAATATGCAAATTAGTTTTATACACGCTGCCAAGTTGCAGTGCCATTTTAGACTAAACACAATGGAGCATCGAAACAAGGCTTTCTGTTTCTAACCATGGAAAATGAACAGCTTAATATTTTAAAAAATATATATGTAAAGAAGCCTGGTGATGAAAATGCACTTAGAGTGCCGTGCATAAATAACACATTGCACATGAAGGAGAAGAAAATAGTACCAAGAAAAACCTTAGGAAACCTCAAACTATTATTGTTATTATTATATATATAATTTTTTTTATAGACAGGGTCTTGCTCTGTCACCCAGCCTGGAGTACATGGCACAATCATAGCTCACTGCAGCCTGGAACTCCTGGGCTCAAGTGATCCTCCTGCTTCAGCCTCCCAGGCAGCTAGGACCACAGGTGTGCACCACCATGCCCAGCCAATTTTTCTATTTTTTGTAGCGGTGAGGTCTCTCTGTGTTCCATAGGCTTGAAGCTATTATTAAGAGGACTCAATAGTCTCAGGGCAATAAGAACATTGAATGAGCATGCTGTTGTGAAAGAGCAACAAGAACCACTGCCTGATCATTCAGCCCAGAGAAGAATACGCAAATGCACAAATCTCACTGGAAATGCAAGCTCCCCGAGAGTGGGGTTCTGGTCTACCATATTCACAGAATAGGCATTTAATAGTTGTTGAGTGAATGAACGATTCCAACTTGATGATTGAAGATTCATGTTCAATCTTTACAATTCAGAAAAAGCAGAGAACAACTAGTACTTATTTTTGTAAAGAATAATAATAATAATGGCTAACATCTACTGAGGATTCCTCATGTGCCTACACTGTGTTGACCATTTGGCATGATTACCTCATGTTCACCTGGCAGTCAGCCCGTAAGGGAAGTTTTATTATCTTCATTTTATAGACAAGAGACTGAAGTTTAGAAAGTTTAAACAACTTGCCAATATAGCAGGAATTCAAACCCAGACAGTCTGAAGCCAGAGCCCACACGTTTCCCCACTCTACTCTTCTGCCACTATGCATTCACAAAAGCTATTAAGAAGATGTTTTTTCCCACACCCTGAAATGTTGGCAAAAATGTAGTGGTGATGTTCAAATGGTGAGAAAAGAAGGAGGGAGGAAAGTAAGGGAGTAGTGACTTCTCTTTAGTTGTACCTGTGCCAAGCAGGGTTAAAGCGCATTGTATAATACACACATTAAGCATTAGCCATTGTGAAAGAAGATTACATTTTAAAATGCATTGGATATGGCATTTCAATGATGCCGAGGTGCAGTCTTCACACTGCAGACCCTTCAGGTGTTTTAGGGTTATTGTAATATTAATAATATGGACAGCAAGATCCACAATTAACTTTACTTTTCAGGCCAAACCAACATGCTGGTATGGCCATTTCAAATGAGGAAAGAAATTACTATAAGAAATTATTCACTATCTGGTTTAAAAAATACCCTTTTATTAGCTAAATTTTTCTACTATTTAAATGAGTTAAATTTAAATTGAATGCTTCAGCTGATAGTTTTACAAACCGAAGCCAGCCAAAGTTGCAGTATTGAAATTTTATTGTATTAACAACTTAAGATAAAATGTTGGTGACAAAATCAAAGCTAAGTCTGGACTCCGTATTATTTTTATTTTTTTTTAATTTTCTTCTGCAGATGTTGACTTCTTTTTTTTGGAGACAGGGTCTTGCTGCGTCACCCAGGCTCGATTGCAGTGGGACCATCACGACTCACTGCACCCCCACCCCCCGGACTCAAGGGATCCTCCCAGCTCAGCCTCCCTAGTAGCTGGGACTACAGGCATGCACCACCACGCCTGGCTAATTTTTGTATTTTTTGTAAAGACGGGGCTTCACCATGTTGCCTAGGGTGGTCTTGAACTCCTGGACTCAAGCAATCCACCCACCTTGGCCTCCCAAAGTGCTGAGGTTACAGGCGTGAGCCACTGCGACCGACTGGATTCCATATTAAAAAATAATAATTCTGATTTGAAATTTTGCAAGCTATCTGACACATTATGACTCTAAGATACCCAATTTTTAAAATGGCATAATTGGATGTCTCATAAGGCAACAAAGTATATCTGAAAGGTATTTTTTCCCTAAACAATGAAGGTAAAAACTAGCAGAGGGAATCCTTCATTGACTCCCTTGAAATGGAATCAGTGTGAGAATGTGAGCAGTTGTTAGACATTATTACTAATAAAACTCTGAAAGAGAAAATTTTTATTACTATTTTTTCAAGCTTCTGTATAAGTTCAATGTCGAGTGTCAGAAGACTGCAAAGCAAGTTGCTTAAAGATTCTTGCTATTTGCAAGGACTTTTGTGGGAGTCCACTTCCTTGATGCTGTGAACCTAAAATAGAATATGGAAATTAACTGCTGACACTAACATAAAACTGACATCCATAACCACCCACTTCGGATTTCTACACTTACAAAATTGTTCCCACCAATTGATTTTATATTTTTATTAATAATAAATTATTTTAAAATTATGAATATTTCAAACACTTCGTAGTGCAGATAGCAATACAAAAAATAAGTTCTCACCACCCAGTTTTAACAATTTTAAATAATGCTAATATTTAACAGTAAATATTAACATTTTACCAAATTCAATTCCATTTTTAAAAGGACATATAATACTATAATTACAGAATTCTCCGGTTGTCCCCTCTGACCAGGGGAAAGCACTACCTTAAAGTTGGTGTTTGTCCTTCATGTCCATTTTATTTTATTTCTTTCTTTTTTTTTTTTGGAGACGGAGTCTCGCTCTGTAGCCAGGGTGGAGGGCAGTGTCGTGATCTCAGCTCACTGCAACCTCCGCCTCCCAGGTTCAAGCAATTCTCCTGCCTCAGACTCCCAAGTAGCTGGGATTACAGGCGCACGCCACCACACCCAGCTAATTTTTGTATTTTTAGTAGAGACGGAGTTTCACCATGTTGGCCAGGATGGTCTCGAACTCCTGACCTCGTGATCCACCTGCCTTGGCCTCCCAAAGTGCTAGGATTACAGGCATGAGCCACCGTGCCTGGCCAATTTTATTTCATTTTTTGAAACAGGATCTCACTATATTGCCCAGGCTGGTCTCGAATTCCAGAACTCAAGCAATCCTGAGTAGCTGGAATTACAGGTGCTCACTGCCATGCCAGCTTTTCCTGTTCATCTTAATACTTTTACCACAGATGTATGTATCCCTAAAATATTTATATTATGTATAGTATTGTTCTTTATGTTTAACATTTACATAAACGGTATACTGTCCATATCTTTCTGCAGCTTGCATTGTTTTTACTCACCAGAATCTAAGACGTTTATCCTTGCTGATTAGTTTTACTTCATTCATTCTTTTCTTTTTTATTGAGGTATCACATCCATACATTGAATACACAACTCCAGTGCCCAGCTCAAAACCTCCACCCAGATCAAGGTGGAGACCATTTCCAGCACCGTAGTCTCTGTGCCCCTCCTAGCTCATACCTCTCAGAGGCAACCACTGTCCTGACCTCTAGCACCATCAATTAATTTTGTCTGTCTTGAACTTTATATAGGTGGAATCACACGGTATGTACCCTTGAGTGTGTCTTTTATTTTTGGTACAATATTGTGTCTGTGAGCTTCATCCAGTGTGTTGCATGAAGCAGTAGTTTTGTCTTTGTCATGGGTATATAGTGTTCTGTTGTGTGAATATAACATTTGTGATATTGTGAAGTATACTTGGCCTTAGTCCTCTGTTCTTGACATAAAACTCCTAAAATATTTGGTATCTTCAAAGTGATGTGTCCTTTTGTAGGCAAATGAGTTGACTGGTGGCCAGTAACTCTGGGTAGCTTCAGGATAGGGGCTGGTCACTGGCAAGACCAAGGCAGGATTAGAGGGTTGGGACTTTCAGCCCACCCTTAACATCCAACAAGAGGAGAGGGGCAGCATGCTCATCCTCCATGCTGCTGGTCAGTGTCTACTGGGAGTCTTTCCTGCCCTCGGCCTAGGATGGGGCCTCTGCTCTGTGTTCCTGAGGCTCCCTGTATTTCTTCTGGAGCACTACTCATCAGAACTGGACAAAGCCAGGTCAGTTCCCTGCGGTATCAATCCACAAGGCCTGCAAAAACACCACTGTGATAAATAAACTGGAAGTATGATAACAGGTGGCTTGAGTTCCACACATGTACCTCTGTCTCTGTAACTAGTGAAATAATACATTGGTGCTGCAGAAATTTGGGAGGAGATCAGGAGACACTCTCTTCTCCTTACAGAATCTAGAAGTAATTAATTGGCACTTTTTTTCTTTTTCTTTTCTTTTTTTTTTTTTTGAGATGGAGTTTCGCTCTGTCACCCACACTAGAGTGAAGTGGTACGATCTTGGCTCACTGCAACCTCCGCCTCCCGGATTCAAGCAATTCTCCTGCCACAGCCTCCCAGGTGACTGGGATTACAGGCACCCACCACCATGCCCAGCTAGTTTTTGTATTTTTAGTAGAGACGGGGTTTCACCATGTTGGCCAGGCTAGTCTCGAACTCCTGAGCTCAAGTGATCTGCCCGACTCGGCCTCCTAAAAGGCTGGGATTAGAACAGACGTGAGCCACCGCAGCCGGCTTATTGGCGCTTTTTATACGGCAATGAGCAAAAGATTCAGAACTCTAAGAGTCAGATTTCATTTGAAAGGTTTTTCAATAATTATCTTTATGTCCTATTTCAGTCATTCATTCATTTAACAAACACTGAGTGAAAACTGGCTATGTGTCAGACATTGTTCTCAGCACTTGGGGGTGTGCCATGATGAGCAAACCAGGCCAACATCTCTGTACTTACAGAGTTTGCATTCTTATGTTTTAGTAAAATCATTAATTAATAATCAGACATCGTCTACATGGTTTCTGGGCTCTCCATCGACAAGATTTTTCTATTTCAATTCTAAACTTCTGAGCAGTGGCCACCCCTCATGAGTTAGGCAAGATAGACAAATGGCCAAGAGTCTTGGCCCAAAAGACAGGGATTTTTCCAAGGGTCTCCTGGCACAAAACAGTAAACAACACTCTTAAGTGGAAATATAAAATCTTTCCTCACAAACACCTCTCATCTCCAGGGAGTTTCCTTTTTTAAATTTATTTTAATTTTTAGAGATGAGATCTGTCTGTGTTGCCCAGGCTAGAGTGCAGTGGCTATTCACAGGTGCGATGATAGCACACTACAGCTTCAACCTCTTGGGCTCAAGCAATCCTCGTGCCTCAGCCTTTGGAGTAGCTGGGAGTCCAAGTGTGTGTGACTATGCCCTGCTCCAGGGAGTATTCTTGGAGTGTGCATGTGCAGGATGCTTTGTACTTGTAGACTGACCTGGACCATCAGCTCTGACCCCTGCCCCAAATAGCCCTTTAAATCAGCAGCAATCACCTCAGCTGCAAGGCCAATGTGCAAAAATGCATGGGCTAGTGCTGCTTACTTGGAAGGAATGATTCATTTTAAGTAAGTTCAAACCTATTAATATGCCTCCCAAGAAGTTAACTGTTCAGAAAACTGATTCCTCTCCCCTGCAAAAAATACAAATAAAAAATAAAAAGCAATAACTCCAAAAATGCAGGAAACATCTCACCTCCATGAAGGTAAAAACAAACAAACAAAAACCCTTAAGATATCTTTTAAAAGACTTTGAAGCTGTATTCATGTAAGTTACATCTATCTATGGTAAGCAAGTGAGTAACATTATCCAGGTGTGAAAAACCATGAAGTAAAAAACGATTCAGAAAACATTGTTTTCAGTCCATGTAATAAATGCCTTATTTTACATTGAAATTTAAGGAGAAACTCATTCTTAGATGCTAACCACACCCACCCACCCCATCCTAAGTCTTTGCATCCCCCGAAACTATAGCTCCTCCAGAAAATCTCTCCTCCATGATTCCAACTCTCCTTGGATTGGTCAGCCTAGAGGATGATAATGACTCACCAATACTGCTAATGTTTGCGTCATTGTCCCTTATTTATTCCCTTCCAGGCTCATGACTCTTGTCTTTGATATAGGAACACTGTCTGATGAAGCATCATTTCAGAATTGTAAGTCAACTTACAAGTGTGCTATTATTCACATCTGAGCACAAATTTAGGACTACTATTATTTCTTGAGTACACAGGTATTTACAAAGATCACTATTGTATAAGAACTGGTCTTGACATGAATTGGTAGCAATACATAATCCACTTTAGACTATCCAATAAAACTGTTTTAGCTTTCAAAAACAAATAAATAAATGTCTTACTTTAAGTGTACAGGAAGAGGCACACACTTAATAGAACACTTATTTCTCCCAGGCTTCATTAAATTAATGCTGAATAAATATTTAAAGAATAGTAACTTGAAGGGGCCCCAATGTGGCCCTCATTCTTAGAATTGATTCCCTAAACAAATATGTTGGTTTATGATCAAATTCACAGAACTCCAGCCCATGGTAATTGACTGGACAGGGTGGATGCATGACCCAAGCTGGGCCAATCAGATTCTTTTTCCCCAGCAAACTGGGGGAACTGAACTCCAGAGGCAGCCAGTGAGTCTTTAGGCGTGTCTGGAATTGAGAGACTCGCAGACACTTATGTGTTGTGGGGGGCTCCTGCTACATGAGTGAAGAAACGGGGAAAAGTCTGCAGTCAAACAAGTAAATCAGGCACACAGTGCTAAGCAGAGATAAGAGATGAAGAAAATTATTATTGCTCATGTTCTTGAAGATTTGATACTTCCTGGTTCTACTACTTCAAGAAGCCAGGATGTGTGTGGATTCCATGAGACACTACTATATATTGGAAATAAGCCCTCTCCCCCTTTCCAAGCTAACTTAGCTCAATTTTTAGTATTTGTAAACCAACGAGTCTTAACTAAGACATACACTGTTCATATGTTAGGAGGTAAGATCATAGCAATCTGCCTAGGGCAATACCTTGTTGATGACCATCCAAATCCCAGCCAGATTCACCCATGTAGGCAAAACCCAGCCTGCTAAGGCTTTCTGTCTCTCACCCATTGGGTAAGAAAAGAACCAACTAGGGGGATATCTTCTGCTTTAGATAGGGCAGGGCTTGAGCTGAAGCTGGACTTGAGAGTCTTGAATCTTTCACCTGAAAGAGACGTGTGGATTCAAACAGGACAAAGAACAGTAATTTCTATGCCATTTCTGAATAGAGAACTGAAAAAAAAAAGAGAGGATAAAACCAAAACCAGACTCATATTTTTGGTTATTTGTGGCTTCAGGCTATTTTTAAAGAAACTGCCTTTGAATTCCCCATGGTATTTTTCTTTTCTGTTCTTTTTGTCTTCCAGAGGCCAACTCAGGTTTTGCTGGATTCTGGAAAATCCAGGGGATTTTGAAAAAGAAAATCTGTGGTGGTTTATCACTAAAACAGAACTATACAGGCTGATCTTTTATACCCAGATGATGCTGGCAACCCCCTCCCAGCCAGGAATACACGTCAAGTTATGTTCAATTGTTGAGATAGACTGTATGAAACCATCCACACTCATTCCTGAAGGTCTTAAAACACAATGCACTAGTTTGGGGGCCAGATGTCTGGTCAGGGTTAGGGATGCAGCCTGGAGTTATGGAATAATATTGTTTTCCTCTGTGAATCTAATTATGTCCTTGGCCTCTTTGGCTGTGCAAGTTCCCAGATTTCCCTCTGGTATTCCAGGGGCATGGCCACTTGCTAAGGCTGGAATTTCAAGTGGTTCTATCAAAACCTTCTGCTGCACACGGACCCTCACCAGAATCCAGGCTAAGACAGGAGAGTGAGACTCTCAAGGGACCATGTAAAGAAGCATGTTGAGATTTCGCTGATGAACTTACTGTGCCGGGTGTCAGACAGAGGCGGCTTCCACCATCTGGTGGTTTGGCAACAGGAGGGGCCTGTTAGTATGGCTAGAATTCGTGAACAGTGGGGCTGGGTGGTGGGGCAGTTCTGGGGCCACATCCTGGTCCTGTTCCCCAGCAAGGAGAGGAGAAGCCTGACAAGCAATTTACTTCGCTGCGCAGTTGGCCTTGCTGTCTGCTCCACACTCAGGCGGGACCATCCTCAAGACACTCCCCAAACATAAGTCAATAAATATATCAGGGCTGATTTGAGACAGAAAGGGAGTGAGGGAGAAGAAAAAGGAGGAGGAGGATGAGAAGAAGCAGAGAGAGAAGCATGAGCGCTGGACTGGTTACAGTCTGTAGAATGGCAGGTTATTCATCCTAGGCCCTCCTGCCTGTCCCTGTGGCAGGAGGTAAAAGTGCTAAAACCACTTTGGCCAGAAGAGGGCCCCAAATTTCACTCAATTTTACACAACTCTGGGGGAGACTCTGGCTAGACCTCAGTTTATTATCCACCATTGTACAGCATGGAAAGGGCCAGAAAGAGCACCAGAGACCCAGACGTGGGAAAGAACTTCAAAGTCACAGGCTGGTTTGTGGTTAAGCCAGGACCAGAACCCAGGTTGGATAATTCCTGCTCTGAGACTCTATCCTCCAATTCTTCTTAGGCATCACTTAGCCCCAGCAGTTATCTACAAATATCTGCTGAGATCCCAGTAACTTAAAAAGACAACCATTCATTGAGGGCCTGGCATGTATAAAGCTCTGCACTGGGTGGGCAGGTGTGTGTGGCAGGTGGCAGGTGGCAGAGGTGCTGGATGATGGGGGTGGGGAGGGAAAGGGTAGTGTCCAAGTCTAAGTGCATGGTCCTCAAGGCCTTCAAAGGCTTCTTACTGATTTAGAAGGCACAACCTAAAGCATAGGAAAGTTAAATAACAATAAAAGATATAAATAAGGTTCAATATAGTGAGGGCTGAGCTGTCATAGGGTGATGTATGACTAGTAAACAAATGTATGATTAGCAATTGTCATTCAATTTCTGAAGAGGAAGAGAAGGTTCTCCTGTGCTTTCATATAGCATGCTGTGGTTTCCAGTACTTTCCTGCATGTTGTCTTCTTTGGGGTGGTCACAAAGACCCTACACGGGAGAGGAGGTAGGGCGGGTTCTGCTTTAGGGGAGCTGATGGAATTCGCACGCACACAGAGGATCATGGAGACACACACGGCCTCTATCTAAAGGAGTGTACAGTCCGCTTTATTGAGAAGTCCAGGCATCACGAGTTCGTATGCTTGTGTGAATGGAGAACTGGAACCAGGGACTCCAGGGTTTGAGTGAATGCAACATTCTAGACCTGCAGGTGTGCTAAGTGTGCTCTTTAAACAAGCTCTTCTTGCCCTAGTATAGGCACATAAACGTGGAGGGGAAAGACAGCTGTTTTGGGACTAACTGGCTATGTGGCATCAAGCAACTTGCTTAGTTTTTCTTGGCCTTGGTTTGTTCCTCTGTAAAATAAGAGAAATAAATAACCTCTCTTGTCCCTTCTAGCTGGAAAGTTCTTTGATTCTAAGCATTCTACAATTACCTGTTTTCGAAAATCAGATTTTCAGGTATCAGTTTGCATCTTTATGTTGGCTTCTCTTTCCCTTACTTATCCTAAACTTAAACAAAAAATTTGCAATTATATTTTTCCATTTTTAACTCACACACTGTCCTTGGGTTGGAGTCATCTCCAGTTCACGGGTGGAGGTGGCAAAATTGGGGTTTCTCTAATCCTTTCTAGCACTAGCTCTTTGAGCGGATGTTTTCAACACAGGCCATCCTATATACCTACTGTGTGCCACGCATAGTTGGGGTATTTAATGAATGATCTGCACAGTCCCTGTTTCCAAGGAAACTTCCCCCAGTCTCTGTCATTTTTGGGGGATTGCCAGGCACATGTGAGGCATTCAATAAATGTGTATTGAACAGAAAGGAATTCCCAAGGCACTGTGGGAAATAAATCTGCATGAGGTTGAAATGTATCCAGAGAAGAGATAGCCTGCACCATTTCATACTTAAATCTCCTTGGACATATGGCCCCAGTACAGAAAAGACATTTTTCTCCCACAGGTAGAAATAACTTCTGCCCAGATCTTGGCACCATGGGGTTGAGTGGGGAGCACTCAGTTGCTCCCTCCAATAAAGATAATTATGGAGCAAAGGGGGAAGTTGGGGGTATGCTCAAGTCAGGCTTAAAGGCCTGAATTTATAAAATGTTAAGTTTCAGGGAGTTTCTTAGGCAGGAGAAAGGCTACCACCTTATAGGCCACTAGGAAGTGGGGAAGACCTGGGCCCTCTCGCCTACAAATTTATTGTGCTTGGTGTGTTCATTGTGGATCTGGGTCCGAAAGAAGGGTAATAAGGAAACCACTAGTGCTGTTTTAGGTGAGCTGACTGCTTTGATTCACACGGGGACCCAAGTCAAACTAAACCCCTTCCTCTTCTTCCCCCCACAACAGCTAAACACCAGCTCCCCTCACTGGTGGCTTCTCAGGCTTTATTAGCACTTCAAGAAGACTTTGCCATCCACAGAAGATGAGTTATCCGAGAGCCATGATGAATCTCTTCCTCACAAACTCACAGGCTGTCTTGATCCATCATCAGAGAGGACCTGGAGCTGGCCAGCACCCTCCCACGTTCGGGGGCTCAATGTGGAGGGCCCGTTCCAGGTCTACCTCTCATCCTTTCAGGGAATAATCCTTGCTCATGGAGGTAGTGCCCTGTCCTCCCATTTTCCCATCAACTGAGCAACATTACCAGGTGCATCTTCCCCCAGGACTCCTGCTCCAACATTCACAAAGGTTTTCTGTCATCTTCTCTGACCAAGAAGCTCTGGCCTGGTGCCAAGATCTCTCACAGTCTGAGCCCCCTAGGCCCATCAATCTTTTTTTCTTTGCCCTGTGCCATCGTTTGGTATCCTGGTGCCCTTCCCCAGGAAGGTTGGAGGAATAGTGGGTTATTCTGTACGGAGCAAATATGTGAATAAATAAAGCCTTAGATCTGTGCCTGGGTTCTGACAGTCTAGAGAACGCACAGAAGAAAGTATTAATGCAATTAGGTCATAAAATTATTTGTCCTTATTTCAGATGTTTCACATTGGTCCACAGTCACAAAGCTTGATTGTGATTGTGAAACAACTGGAGTAGTTGTGAAAACACTACCCTTTAAATGTTTGAAAGCAGAATGGGAAAAAAATGTTGAACTAGAAGTGGGGAAGCTACAATGAATTAAGTAGTAACTGTGCTCCAAGTCCAGGGACCATGGACAAGTGGCTTGGAAAGTGGGTTTTCCAGACTAGAGGGAGGGGTGAGAATACCAGAGCCTGGGGCTCATGGTGAGCTGGCCTCCAACCGGGTGGGTTTTCCCACCATTGTATGCTCCTTTCCCTGTCGCCAGCCTGGGGAGGGTGCCCAGGGGAGCCCTGGGCTTAAGGCAGTGATGTTATGCAGAGTCTGTAACTTTGTCATTGGTAAATGATGGCACAGGGTAGTTACACAAGCCCAGATCGATAGACGACTCAGGCAACGAATCGATCACATTTCCGGGGAGAATTCACCCTTTATGACCTGCAGAGGGTCAGGTGGTTCGTCCAAAGAGGCTCTAGCTTAAAGGATTTAAAGCTGACTTTTTCCCCATTCCCATCTCCTCCTCGGGGGCCTGGGCAGTAACAGCCGGGTAATAAACTACTTCTCATTAAGGAGATCTGGGGGTGGAAGTGGTAGGGGGACATAAAAGTGGGGACAAAAAGGCACAAATCCACTCCGAGGCGGAAAGCCAGGATGGGGTCGCGCTGGGCTCACTTTCCCCGCTCCCTCTCCCCCCGAAGCCACCCTGAGTTTTTGTGCCCGGCGAACCAGCCCGGTGCCGCGCCAGGCCGCTGGCTGCGCGCTGGGCTCGGGTGGGGGCTCGTCGGCCCGCCCCTGCCACTGGGGCCGGGCTGCAGCCCCCTCCCCGTCGCCCCGAGCCCCTCCCCCGGCCCGGAGCCCCTCCCCGCGCGCTTCCCCTCGCTCCCCTCCCTCCCTTCCCTTCCCTGCCTGCCAGGCCCTGCCTCCGCCTCCTGCGCCCACAGCCTCCGCCAGCGCCGATCCCCCTGGAGCCCAAGCCGGAGAGCGGCGAAAGGGAGCCGCCGGCCCCTCCCCAGGACGCTGACAGCAGGCTCCGGGGCCCCCGCCCCGTCCCCTCGCCGGCGGGACACACCCCCGCCCCTCCTCTGCTCCGCCAGTTCCCGCCGGACCCACCGGGCGGCTGAGAGAACGAGCGGGCGAGCGCAGCGCGGCGGCCGGGCGGGAGTGAAGGGGCGCGCGGCAGGCCGGCGGGGAGCCCCCCGGGGTGCACGGACCCCGCGCTCCCTCCAGGACCCTCCCCCGTCCCTGGGCCCGGACCTGTGGGCGCCGGGAGTCCGGGCAGCGTTCGGCGCGCCGGGCCGGGGTGGCGGGCGGCCCCGGGACCCGGGCAGCTGGAGAAGGAGCCGGAGCCCGGCCGGGATGAGAAGGTGACGCCGCAGGGGGCGCCACTCGCTTTGTGGGGGAAGATGCTCGCCTACTGCGTGCAGGATGCCACCGTGGTGGACGTGGAGAAGCGGAGGAACCCCTCCAAGCACTACGTGAGTACAGCCCCCGCCGACCCTGCGGGGTTGGCCCGAGGTCCCAGGAGGGCCCCGGATGGCCCCTCGCCCCTCCCAGCTGTGAGGTCCCGAAGCTAAGCGCTCACTGGGCAGCCAGCAGCGGTGGAGTTTCTTCGCAGGGCTGTGATCTCCAGGGAAGCCTCTTCTGTCCCTCCTTCCCCCTCCCCGGTTTCTTTTTTTGGCATTGGAATTGGCAAGTGGCTGCCCTTGTCTGTTACAACGGTGAAGTCATCTGTCCGCCTTTGATGGATGGTGGGGGGAGCTTTCGTCAACCCCTAGCAGAGCAGCCCCGTCGGGAAAGCGCATCTCGTCGGCCCTCCCCAGGGGCCCTGGGCGCTCACGCTCACACAGCCCGAGATGCTTTCAGAGCTCGCTCTGGGGAGGGAAGCCTCGCGCCCTGCCTCCCACGCCAGCTCTGTCTCTGCCTTCCTAGGCCTGGGGCTGGGGGCAGAAGGAAGCCGCTGCCCCCTTGCCCAACCTCCACCCTCCGCGCTGAGCTTTGATTTCTCTCTTAAAGCCATTGTGTCCGTCGGTGTGAGGAGAATTGTGGCTTTTCCTTTTATCCCTCCTCTGGACGTGACCCTTAACCGGGTTCATTTCCTCTTAAGTGATGCTCCATCTCCAGACACGAGGAGGCGAATGTTTGCTGCGGTCTCCGAGGAACCGCCCCTCCCCCTTCCTCCCCCAAACTTTAATGAGAAGGGGTTAAGGTTGACTGCGCCGGCTCCGGAGCCTATGTGACAGTTCCCCTTTCATCTCAGCCGGTCCTGTCTTCCCATCCCTCACACCTTAGGAAGTAAACACGGTGTCCTTGACCCCTCTGAGCGTCTGTGCTCCTGTACTTGAGATAGAAGAGACCCAAGCACAGAGGACTGCATGTTATTTGCAAATTGTGTATTTAGAGGAGCAGTTCCAGCGCTCAAAGCATTAATCTTAACAGTTAAAACAGACGCTGGTTGCTGCCCTGGATTGCACATTGATCTCTGAAGTGCCTTTTCTTCCACTGTTGCAAAGGGACTGGGGTTTGTGGCAATGTCAGCCTCGGGCTACTCTTTTTGCCTTTGTCACCAGTGTAGCTCTGAGCTTTGAGTTTCTTTACAGCTAAGCAAATGCGGCTGGGGAGGAGGTAAATGTGGAGGCAGGTTCCTGACTAGGCAGGGAGGTGGGTGCCTGTCGGGTCCAGTCCCCGACACCCTTAGAGAGTTGTTTTGTGTCATCTGGTCCAGCAAGCATCTTCTAATGCTGTTACAAGAAAGCTCTTTTTGGAGGGCTTGGGTCACCAAGTGGTCAACCTGCTCTGTGGACAGATGTCCCTTTGTATATCCCAGGGTTTATTTTTCTCAAATGTTGCAGGCTAAGTTTTAAGTGTTCTCATTTGTAGTCCTCGGTTGAGCTTGGCACTGCATTCAACAGATGGCACTCTCTGCCCTGAGACCCTTTCCAACTCTGGATTTTAAATGAAACATCACATTTCAGCTCCCACCGATGGTGCCCAAGGTTGCAGATGCAGGACACACTGGTAACAAACTAGAACCGGGGCCCGCTGCAGACAGGATTGAAAGGCAAGATTGTGTGCTGGGGCTCCGAAGTTAAACGGTCTTGCTCAAAGCCTGGCACGCAGCCACTAACTAGCTGTGCCACCTTGGCAAGTTATTTAAACCTCCCCCAGCCTCAGTTTACTCAATTTCAAGTAAGGATAATAATAGTATGTACTTGTCGGGAGAATTAAATGAGATCATCTATGTAAAGCACTTAGCCCAGTTCCTGGCATGCAGTAAGCTCTTATTAAATGGTAGCTTATTATTGGTGAGATTCTGACTAAGAAAGTATTTTTGAAAAGCAGCTATTAATGGTCTGGCAAAAAGGAAGAAAGATTTTGGGTTTTAAGATTGATAATAACTTGTTCTATGTGGAAAACACAAAAGAAGTCCTGTGCAGTTCCCTCGAAATGATCATTTCCTTCCTTTTTACAGGCAAAGTGTTTCCCGGGACATCTCCGCTTCCCGAGTAAGAATCGATGACATTATATTTGGGGCAGGGAGTGATGTCTCTGAACAGATGGGGCCATACAGAGTTCTGAACTAGGGTTCTGGAAAACACTGAGAGGAGAAAGTGTTATATGTTGTGGAATTGTGGAACGGGCAGAGACCCGAAGACTCATCTGGCTCAACTCCTTCATTTTGCAGATGAGGAAATGGAGAGCCAGATTGGGTAAAGTAACTTGCAACACAGCTACTCACAGCACCTCGGTCTAACTGGCCTTTTGCCCGCCATGTGGGTTTTTTTCATTGCATGTACCCTAAGTCTGGTTGGGTTTGGCTAAGAGGACAAATAACTGGTGGTCAAAAAGTTTCTACCCATTTGGGGCATTGTATATATATTAATACATAACATAAGCATATCCAATAATAGAAAGGGGGAAATAAAGTAATAGAAAGGGCCTGGTGGCACAGACAGGGGCAGGAGGAGTGGGTTGGGGGAGGCTGCAGCCTCTTCCTCTCCTGGCCCTTGCACGGTGGATACCTCACACCAGAAGCTCAAGTGTTGTGGGTAAGGCCCTCTGGTGTGGTCAGCCGGCAGGACATGCTGCACCCATCGCCTATGTTCTGGAAACCCTGTACGCTGGAGGAGCAAGCCTCCTTCCAGCCTCTCCTCTGCTGTTGGTGAATTCTGAGTCTGTGGTTTGGTAAATTGCAGAGCAGAGAGGTTTTACGGGATGTGCGTGTTAGCCAGAGCTAGCCGATGAGAGGCCTGGGGCCCACGCAGGAGGAGCTCTGCTGGCTCCAGAGTGCTGGGAACACACTGCAAAGGTTCTCTCAGGACATTCTGCAAAGAGTTTGCTCATCCCCATGGGGAGGGGGAGCTGCCTGAACACGAAGGGTCCTGTGCTTTCGGTCCATTCATGAAGGCACGCAAGTAGCTTCCATCATGTGGATGGCACTCAGCCCTGGCTTCCTTCCTCTCTGCCAGGCCCCTGCTTGGGGTGGGGTTGAGAAGGGCAGGCAGCTGCTACTAAGGTCAGGCTCCCTGGCATGAAGCTAGGCTCCTTTCCTGGCTTTCTGAGCTGTGCCTGGGGAGACCCTAGGTAAACTGGCTTTGGCATCCGACCGCTTGTCTTGAAAATGGTCCTGATGATGCTGGATGCAGAATGCAGATTCCTTCATTTGAAAGTTTTTCAGTAAAGATTTGAATTCAGGTCCACCAGATTCTTTGTGCTCACAGGCAGGTATAGGTGTATATCAATTCATATGGTGGTGGAGAAAAGCTCGTTTATCTAAAACAAACAAGAAATTATATCTATTTGGATTTGGGAGGTATTGTACTTTTACAGTTGTTTTATTTCCTGATTGTTTATTTCAGGCAAATACCAATCATGAATGTCCTGATCCTCTGCAGGACTCTTTAGGGAATGCAAATAATAGCCAGTTTAGCAGTTACCATCGATGGTGAAACATACTTAACACTCGTGTTTTCGTGTGATTCCTGCAGGTCATTGAATGTACCCTAATATGGGGTAGGTTTTTGGATTCTGTTTTACAGATGAATTAACTGCAACTTGGAGCAATTCACCAACTTGCTTAGGGTCTCGCAGCTAGCACAGGGCAGATCTGGGGCAATGCAGGTCAGGTTAGCCCCAAAGGAGGATGTGGATATAAGGTGAGGCCCTTCTCTTCAATTAGAATCCGGGCAGGAACGCCAGGCTCAGCCCTGTTGCATGGTGACAGAGCAGTGCAGGGTTGTCTTTAGGACTGCCTCACTGTGGAGACATCTAACATGTGCCCTGCAGGTGAGTTCGTGGTGGGCAACGCAGGTGGGTCACTGTGAGGCAGGAGGAGTAGAGCAACTTCAGGCTGGTATCTGGTCCCCAGTAATGCTTAGGGTAATAAATTAAGGGGTGACCCTGTGGAAATAATACATTCTTCCTCTGTTTAGATCATCCCAGATTTTATTCTTGGTCCTGGGAGCTACATGCTTAGGAATTGGCCCCAAACTCATTCATTTCTCTGCCCTTCTTCTTCTTCTTCTTTTTTTTTTTCTCAGCCCTTAGATTGTGACTCCAGCCCCACAGGAATGAGAATGTGCAGCCACAGCCTGCAAGGGTCTTTTTCAGGGCCAGTTCCATTATGGAATGAGTATGGTGTTGGGCAGATCAGGCTTGAATCCTACCTGTGGCACTTCCTAGCTGCGCAACCTTGGGCTGTGACTCCGAGCCTCAGTTTCCTCACCTACAACTTCACAGGGCTTTTGGGAAGTTGGCCTGAGATAATTTGGGGTAAAGTGTGTACCCAGTGCCTGACCCCACCATGAGCATGCACTATATACTAGTTGCCATCTGCTGTTCCTGATCACCAAGGCACTGCAGGTGATTTAGGACCCAATCGGTGAATCTGAGAGAAAAGGAAAGACTGAGGCAAGAAGGACGGCCAAGCTTTTCACAGCCTGATGGGGAAGTGGGTTACACGCCCCATGGGAAGCACCCAGCCTCCAAGAGGAACAGATAAACACAGAGCAGCTGTTCAGACCTGGAGGGTTTCCTGGAGCTGAGCATTGGGATCTGGTGGTGGCTTTCTGGTAAGCTGGGAAGAAACAGAGGTTAGGAGAGAAGGAAAGAGGTTGCTCTGGGTAAGGGCAAGGTCAAATAGGATCCTAGCCCCAAGGTCAGCACCACACATGGGTTAGCACTCTTCCCTGCTCTCTCTGTCCCTGTGTCTCTCTTACACATGCACAAACATGGGAACGGTTTCTTCTCTAGGGAGGGAAGTGATTGAGGGGTGATTCACGGGTCTGACAAGGCTCCCTGCTCATGGAACAACCAACCACATCCTTCAAGGCCGTTGGAACAGGGAGCACAGCCAGCCATTTATCACAACCCTGTGTCGAGCTGAGTGAGGGCTTTTGGGGGGCAAACCAGGGTAGAAATTACCATGTGTGGTGGCAGGCAGAGGGGAAGGGAAGAGAAGGGAAAAATAAACCTATCTGATGTCAGAGGAGACCGATTCCAGCCCAGAAATACAAGCCCCAGCTGCTGCGTTTTCCAAAGAGATATTCCGGGGCCAGCATGAGTTAACTGACCGTGGAGGCTATGAATTAGGGAAGTGTTGTTAGGACTTCTGACTTTGGGTTTGCACAGCAGTTCCCTGTAAATTGCCTTCTAACTGCCTTAGCCTGAGTCACTGACCAGACTATTTCTTGGCCAGAAAAAGTTTAACGGGCAACTGTGTTCTCTTTTACCTCTTAATTAAACAAAATGAAACAAATAATAGAGTTATACACATGGTAGTCCCACTTACTCCTCTCGAGTTCTGAGAATCCAGGAAAGGGATAGTGGATGAGGATAGGGACCCAGGGGACAGGAAGGACAAGGGGTGTGTGTGGGAAATGAGGTGGAGATTCTGGCTTTGGAAATAGGTTCTGAGTGAGGGCCAGAGGTGTTCTCTGCCATAACAATTGCCAAAAATAATGGAAGCGCCCAATAGAGTGATCAGCGCTTCCAGAGGCGGATTCCCAGAGCAGCGTGCTACTTCCTGCCTGGCCTGGGCTTCTGCTGCCTGTAGTGCAGCCAGTCACAGGCAGGCAGGTGAATGGAAGGTCAGGAGCCTAGCTGTGAAGGGGATGGGGGTCACAGGAGGATCCCTCTTGTGCCTCTGGGTAACCCCCGGGCAAGTCACCACATCAGCCACAGAGACTGAGCCCTTGCTGTGTGCATGGTGCTGGTCAGAGTCCGGCAAGGCTGTCAAGACCCCGTAAGAAGGGGGAGAACTAACATACAAGCACCTACTATGTGCCAGGCAATGCAGAAGATGCCTTTAGAGGTGATTTTACTTGAACCTCATAACAACCCCATGTGGTTAGGTAGGTGTTTTTGTCCCCATTTTATAGATGGGGAAATTGAAGCTCGGAGGGTTCGTGTCATTCTACTCAGAGGAATTCTGTGGCAGGGCTGGGATTCTCACCCTGGTCTCTGACACCCACATCTATGAGTGCCACTTCTTTCCCGTCAGAGCTGGCTTGGTGAGAGAGAAAATAACCAGCGAGTCCAGGCAGCACTACCTGGGGATGAGGGGTGCACCTGGGAGGCTGTGTTGTCCCAGAGCACCTGTGTGCCATATCCCTTGGCTGAGCACTGGGATATCCTGGCCCCACCACTCACTGCCGTGGGATACAGTGCAAGTTACTTATGTCTTTGAGCCTCAGTTTCCTCATCAGTGAAAAAAAAAAGAATATATGAGGAAAGTTGGACCTAGCTTTTAGGGTTATGATGACGATGAAATGAGTTTGTAATTGTAAAGAGCTTAGACCAGTACCTGGCGCCTTATGGAGCTCAGCATAAGTATTTGCTATCACAATCACTAAGTCCTGAAGCTGTTCAGAGGAGGGAGAGCACTCTCTGAACTGGAGTTTCCAGGGAAGACCGACTGGAGAAGGCAGCTTCATGATGGACCTTGAGGTGTAATTAGGATTTGGCTGGGAAAGAGTAGGATTTAGATAGGAAAACTGGGGAAGGACATTCCAAGAAAGGGAAAAGCAAAGGTGCTGGAGGTGGAACGTGCAAGGAAAAGCTGGGCAAAGCCGAGGGTGGATGAGGGAGAGAAGGATGACAGGAAAGCTCAGGGCCAGCTCTGAGAGCCTCCGATGGCAGCAGAGGGAATTCAGTTTATTTTGTAGACGCCTTGGAATCTTCCTTTTCTCCCAAGGGCGTGGCAGGGAGAGGGAGCTAAATAGTCACTTTGAGGTCCTCCTGGTGGGCTCCAGGGCTGTTTTTGCGACTGTGCCTGGAACAGAGCTAGGTAAGGACTGGAACCTTTTTCTAGCTCTGCCTGGGGGACTCTTTAGTTGGCCAGCTGGGTCCCACCCCTCCTGTTTACAGCTCTCACTCCTAGGGGTCTGGCTTCCCCATAAAAAGTTGACTGCACCTGGGCTCTTGGAGAGGAAGGGTTGAGGAGGAGGAGGAGGAGAAGAGGGAGCAACAGGAAGTGAGGTGTCAGCTGCTTTGGGTCTTAACTAGCATAGGGCCCTGTATGGGAGGGCCTGATGCAGCAGTGTTTCAGGTGGAGTAATTTCCATCCACACTCCCCCAGTGGCAAGAACGAGAATGCGCCTATCCTCATAGGGTCTGGGGGCCAATACCTCACAGCCTGAGGGGAGCCCAGCATGTCTGTGTCTTCTGAACCATCCACACTAATGTTGCCTTCTACTTCAGGATCTTTCTGAACTTGTTTTATTTTTATTTTATTTTATTGTTTTATTTTTTTGAGACGGGGTCTCGCTCTGTCACCCAGGCTGGAGTGCTGTGGTGCGAACTTGGTTCACTGCAACCTCTGCCTCCCAGGTTCAAGCGATTCTCGTGCCTCAGCCTCCCAAGTAGCTGGGATTACAGACATGCACCACCACGCCCAGCTAATTTTTGTATTCTTAGTAGAGATGGGGTTTTGCCATGTTGGCCAGGCTGGTCTCGAACTCCTGACCTCAGGTGATCCACCCACCTCAGCCTCCCAAAGTGCTGGGATTACAGGTGTGAGCCACTGCGCCTGGCCTGAACTTGTTTTAGTTTTAAATGCAGTGCTTCAGCTGGGCATGGTGGCTCATGCCTGTAATCCCAGTGCTTCAAAAGGCCAAAGCAGGGAGGATCACTTGAGGCCAGGAGCTCAGGCCAGCCTGGACAATGTAGCAAGACCCTATCTCTACAAAAAAATTTTAAATAAGGCAAAATAATCCAGGTGTGGAGGCATGTGCCTGTAGTTCCAGTTACTCAGCAGGCTGAGATGGGAGGATGGCTGGAGCCCAGGAGGTTGAGTCTGCAGTGAACCGTGATCACACCACTGCACTCCAGCCTGGGTGACAGAGTGAGACCCTGTCTCAAAAAAAAAAAAAAATTCTAAAAAGCTAGGCATGGTGATGAACACCTGTAGTCCTAGCTACCCGGGAGGCTGAAGTGGGAAGATCACTTGAGCCCAGGAGTTGGAGGCTGCAGTGAGCTATGATTATGCCACTACATTCCAACCTCGGTGACAGCAAGACCCTGTCTCTAAAAACAAATAAATAAATGCAATGCTTCAAACTACCTCTTCATTTATTTGACCTCTGCTACACTCCCAGATAGTCTAGTAAACCTTATTCTTAGGGAAAATGTAATAATAAAAATAACAGCTGACCTTTCTAAATGTTTTCTATGCGCTAAGCGTTTCATATGGATGTTCTCAGAACAGCCCCATGCAGCATGTAGCTGCCGCCAGCATCCATACCGTACAGGTGAGAGCACAAAGGCTCGGAGAGCTCAAATGAATTGCCAGATGCCACGCAGGATGAGCTGCATGTGGAGGGGCCTGCACTGACCCAGGTCTGCTGGCTCCGAAGCCTGCCCTGTCCCCACAGAGACTGCTTAATGACACATTGCACGCCCAGGATGCCTGGGCTCCACGGTTCCACCTTAGGCCTAGTTGCTTGGCTCCTCAAGCCGTGAGATCTTCCACATGTCACCTCCCCCTTCTAGAACTACATTCGCCCATCTAGAAAATGGGGCAACTGCTTCTTTTCAGGCTTGCCTTGCAGAGGGGAGGGCAGGTATAAAAGCTGCTTTGGAAAGCACTGAACCCAGAGATGACAGCTGTGTGAGGGGGTCCCTTGATCCCCCAGTCTGGGTTAATTATCTAGGGCAGGGATGCTATACAAAACGAGTTGTTCCTGACCCCAGGGAATTTTTAAACAAGGTTCACCTGCCCAGCCACCTCTCCTGAGAAGCCTCATAGACAGAGTTGACTCAGGAGTACTTAGGCTCTTAGTGAAGATCTCTTCTAGAAAACGGCCTCTGGTTTTCCTTCTTTCCAAACCAATCTTTTTTTGTGAACAGGAAAAGACGGAGTTATTCCCAGTCCCATCTCTCCCTGCTGTTATCTGAGCGGAGGAAGTGATATGTAAGTGGCTGAGTTAGCAAAGGGGAAACAGCTGTGGTTTCTGCCCCTCCACTGGGCTGCTTTCTCTGTCCCTGTGCTGTCATTTCCCTTTGGCTGGCGAGGAAACCACCCTCCTCAAGCCTGGGCGGAGGCCCATGGCTGGGTCGGGGTAGACTCTGTGTGTGTGTGTCAATGCAGCATAAATTATGCAGTGGGGTGTGTGGGACCATTTAGCCTGTTTCTGGGATCCCTGGAGCATGAACTTCCTGTCGGAAACTGATTACTCTTATCAGATCTGACCACAACTTCAGGGAGTCAGGAGCGGAAGTAATGCCCCATGTTGAGAATGAACTTGCAGGGTGTACCAGGTGGGGTAGGGATTGATGGAGTGTGGGCTGGTTTGCACTTTTGCCCATCACTGTGTGGTCCCTGATGGAGAACCCACGTTGTTTTCCTTTTTTGAGGAGTACTCTCACTAAAGGAGACCTTGGCCTGTATTGTATCACCATCATCATAGAGCTGTTACAGGAAAGGGGTCCCAATCCAGACCCCCAGAGAGGGTACTTGGATCTCCAGCAAGAAAGAATTCAGGGCGAGTCCATAGAGTAAAGTGAAGGCAAGTTTATTAAGAAAGTAAAGGAATAAAAGAATGGCTGCTCCATAGACAGAGCTGCCCCGAGGGCCACTGGTTGCCCATTTTTATGGTTATTTCCTGATGATATGCTAAACCAGGGGTGGATTATTCATGCTTCCCCTTGTGAGACCATATAGGGTAACTTCCTGACATTGCCATGGCATTTGTAAACTGTCATGGTGCTGGTGGGAGTGTAGTAGTCAGGATGACCAGAGGTCACTCTCGTTGCCATCTTGGTTTTGGTGGGTTTTAGCTGTCTTCTTTACTGCATGCTGTTTTCCCTTTTTTTCTTTTCTTTTTTTTTGAGATGAAGTCTCGCTCTGTCGTCCAGGCTGGAGTGCAGTGGCGCAATCTTGGCCCACTGCAATGTCCACCTCCTGGGTTCAAGTGATTCTCGTGCCTCAGCTTCCCGAGTAGCTGGTATTACAGGCACGCACCGCCATGCCCAGCTAACTTTTTGTATTTTGTTTTGGTGGAGACGGGGTTTCACCATGTTGGCCAGGCTGATCTCGAACTCCTGACCTCAGGTGATCTGCCCGGCTCAGCCTCCCAAAGTTCTGCGATTACAGGTGTGAGCCACCGCACCTAGCCTACTGCATACTATTTTATCAGCAAGGTCTTTATGACCTGTATCTTCTGCTGACATCCTATCTCATTCTGTGACTTAGAATGGCTAAACATCTGGGAATGCAGCCCAGTAGGTTTCAGCCTTGTTTTACCCAGCCCCTATTCAAGATGGAGTTGCTCTGATTCACATGTCTCTGACACAGCTACCACATATTGAATTCCCATTTTGTGCCAGGCATTGCCTGGCCTTTGATTTATAACCTCTGGCCCCAGTGTGGCCATGAAGGTATGCATTTTTAACCCCATTTGACTCATATGGAACCCGAGGTTTGGAGAGTGCAGTTAGCATTGTTAAGAAAGCACAAACCAAGGCAGATGTGACCTCCTTCCCCTTCCCCAGCCTGCGCCTGGTTTTACACCATCACCGTGTCTTACACACTTGGTCCCTTTTCAGGGCATCCAGGGCTACAGGGGCTTCTGTGAGAAGGTGCCCCTCGTGGGGAACTTGCCCTGGTTGCTTTTGCCCATCTAAGTGTTCAGAGCGTATAGGGATTGTCCCTGTCCTTTGAAGTGGCTGCTTTGTAAACTCTTCCATAGTAGGCCCAATTCTGACCCAGTGTTATCCCGTTTCCTGATGGCCCAGACCCAAAAGGCTATTTTAAGGGACTTGCCTGTGTGGGAGAATTTCTCTCTGAAACAACAGAGGAGGAGGCCTGGCCGGCCTGGCATGGGGCTGGCAGTGGAGCTCCGAGAGGGTGAAACTCTGTCCTGAATTCTGCCTCCTGGGCTGGAACAGATTAGTTGAGCCCTCAGCATAGTGCCTGGCACCCAGAAGGGATAGAATCACTTCTTGATGAGTGTGAGATTCCCAGAGGTGGCAGTCCAGGGATTTCTGCTGGTCACAGCCCCAGTGGGCTGGCAAACTGATGCTTCTCTTGCAGAGTTAAGGTCCGTCATAGAACAATGTCTGCACTTTGGTCTCAAGCTGGGATTAATTACTGACTTTAGTCATCACTCATTGGCAACTTGAAGCAAGCAGCCTCATGTTTTTTGTTATTTCTGAACGTGGCAGCTCCTAGGCAGGGGAAGTGGGGATGTCAGGTTAGAGAATGTATGGGTGGAGTCCATTTTAGATGCAGGCACTTGTCTCATTTAATCCCTACAGCAAACCCTGGTCATCATCTGTGTTTTATAGGGGAGGAAACTGAGGCTCAGGGAGGTGCAGCGTCTTGCCCCATCACTGGCAGCAATGGCGGGAGCCAGGGTTGCATCCCAGATCTCTTCAGGAACAGAGACTGTAGCTACAGACGGCTTTGCCCGACAGCTTCCCTAGGGGATAGGGAGCTAGGGAGCTCGTCAGATAGGTCCTGGATAAAACTCCAAGGGGCTGAATTAAACCCCAGGTCACCTGCCCATGTGACCCTCCCTCTAAGCCCCTCCCTGAAAACATGATGTGGTTGGAGCGGACGTTAGGATATGATAACAAGCTCGCTATAGGAACAGATCTGTGCCAAGGTCTGGCCTCTATTTGCAGGTTCCAATTTGTATTCCCCTTGAACTCTTGCCCAGGGCCACTTTTGAAGGCCTGGCCCTTCAGAGGTTTCAGCTGCCAGAGTCTCCACATCCTCCTCTTGGGGATGGTGGATAGCATGGCATTGTGGTAGGGAGCATGGAGGAGTTTAAGTTCCTGGTATTTTCAGCCCCATGCTTGCTTAGGCAAAACCAGGCTCTGGAAACCAGAGTAAGCACTAAGAGAGGGACTTGGGTGCCAGCAGTTGGAAGTTGAGGGCAAAAGGATAGGGGCAGAGCATTGGCAGCTGCTGTCATGGGCTCTGGCTCTGAAGCTGGCTATGAATCACAGCCCTGCCACTCATTAGCTTGTTTCACTTGGCCAAGTTTCTTCACCTCCGTGGGCCTCAGTTTCCTAAGTAAAATGGGTATAATAATACTACTACCTAGCCCATATGGTTGTTACTCATATGATAACTGTTCCATAAACGGCACTATTGCTATCAGCAGCATTATCATCCTTCTTGATTTTGCTCAGTTTCTGCCATCTCCTGGAAGCTTCCCTGACCTCTCATCTTAAAATGACATTTCCAGTCTATGAATTTTTATAATGTTAACTGTTTTACCTCTCATTTAACACTTACCAAGAATGACCTTGGATTGTTCAGCCTTTGGCAAGCTGATACTTACTCATATTCATTCATTCATTGTTTCATTCAGTCAATATTTGAATGTTTACTATGTGTCAAGCACTGGGAACACAGCAGGGCAGATAAAAATCCCTGCCCGTTTAGAGATTACATTCTGGTGTGGGAAAGGAAACAATAAACAAACAAACGACACCCTGTCATTTGCAGCAACATGGATGGAACTGGAGGTCATTATGTTAAGTGAAATAAGCCAGGTACGGAAAGACTAATATTGATGTCCTCACTCATAGGTGAGAGCTAAAAAGAGTAGATCTCACAGAGGTAGTGAAGAGTAGAATGGCGGCTACCAGAGGCCAGGTGGGAGGGATAAAGAGAGATTGATTCATGAATACAAAAATACAGTTGGGTAGAAATAATACGTTTTAGTATTTGATAGTACAGTAAGGAAATTGTAGTTAACAATAATTTATTGCGTATTTCACAATAACTAGAAGAATTGGAATGTTCCCAGTACAAATAAAAGATAAGCATTTGAGGTGGTGGATATCCCCATGACCCTGATTTGATTATTACACATTGTATATAGGTATAAATTATCACATGTACCCCCAAAATATGTATAACTATTACATATCATTTAAAAATAAGAATACAATAAAATAAACAAAATAGGTCAAATACATAGTGTGTGAGATGGGGGATGAATGGCATAGGGAAAACTAAAGCCAGGTGAGGGAGACAGGCATGTTGGTGATGGTGGGAGTTGCTGTGCTATTTTTTTTTTTTTTTTTTTTTTGAGACGGAGTCTCGCTCTGTCACCCAGGCTGTAGTGCAGTGGTGCGATCTTGGCTCACTGCAAGCTCTGCCTCCCAGGTTCACGCCATTCTCCTGCCTCAGCCTCCCGAGTAGCTGGGACTACAGGCGCCTGCCACCACGCCCAGCTAATTTTTTTGTATTTTTAGTAGAGACGGGATTTCACCATGTTGGCCAGGATGGTCTCGAACTCCTGACCTCGTGATCCACCCGCCTCGGCCTCCCAAAGTGCTGGGATTACAGGCGTGAGCCACCGCACCCGGCCTTGCTGTGCTATTTTATAGAGGGTGGCCAAGGACAGCCCCACTGTAGAGGTGGCTTTTGAGTAAGACTTGATGGAGGTGAGGAAGTGAGCCCTGTGGCTATCTGGGGGAAAGTGGTTGAGGGAGAGGGAACAACAGGCGCCAAGGCCCCGAGGTGGCTGGTATGATGGCCTGAGTGGAGTGAGAGAGGGGAGAACAGCAGGTCATGGGGTCAGATAGGGAAAAGGGTCACGTGTAGCCTTGTATCCCTCCCCGCCCTGCACAGCATGCTCTGCTCAGCAGTGAGGCCTCATGATGACCTACTGGAGACTGAAACTGGCCAAAACACTGCCAGAGAGGTGGCTTCAAGGACTGCTTGGGGTTTGACCCTGACCCCCTAAAAGACACCTCCTGGGGAAACACAGTCTCCATCAGCAGTGTCATGGGTAGGAACTCCAGGGCCCCAAAGGCAGGGTACACACCAGGAAGCTTCACTGGCTGAACGTTAGTTTTGTGCCTACTGTGTGCAAGGTGCTGTGTTGAAAGCAGTGCTCCAGCTGGGAGGCAGGAGGCGGGTGGGGGGGGTGAATTCCTGCAAAAGCAGCGACCACCACATCCTTTCATCTTTAATGCCCCCTCCTCATGCTAGCAGAGGGTCTGGATCATGGTGTGTCCTGGATCAGTGTGATAAATACCTGGACAAAGGCTTCATTCTACTAAATAAAGCCCCTTCCCCCCCGACCTCACACTCCTATTTTTACCGAAGCTTCTAACTTACAGTTGCTGAAGTTGGTTGTTAGAAACTCGAAACACATGTTTCTATCAGTATTATATCGGAAATGGTGTTAAGATTCTCAAGTCAGCCCACCGAAACTTTTCTCATCCTCAGAGTAGAGTTGTATTCCTGACAACCAGGTATCTCTAGTTCACCTGCAGCATAGGCTAACCTGGGAGCCTAAACGCTGTGTGTAACATCCAGGGAAACTGTCTTCCATCGTTCACAGTGAGAAGGAAACCCTAAGGCTACATAACAATAACAACCATAACAACAGCAGCATGAATGAAGTGCCCGCGACTAAGCACATCACTCATTTAATCCTTGCAACAGACTATGAGAAAAGCACTATTACAGTCCTGCCTTTACTCGGAGAGAACAGAGGCAGAGAGAGATGCATGAGATGCATTTACCAATGGTCACAAGCTAGGAAGGGGCAGAGCGGGGTTCAGAGCCAGGCAGTGGGACTCCAGAGTCCTTCGCGAAACCTCTTGCTTCCTGGCCTTCCGGGAATCCCGCCAGCCAGCCTTGCTACAGCCCAGGGTGGCTGTCTGTAGACCTTACATTCAGGACACTTGTCATTAGGTGTTAACAAGTGTCAGGGTGAGGGAACAAAAGCCACGGGTGGCCAGTATGAGCAGTTTCTCTTTCTTCTCCCAGACAGGAAAAGCCATTTGTTTCTGGAACCTGACACTGCAGGGGGTGGGCTTGGTGTATGTGGCCGCCCTCCTGGGCCATTTACAAGTGCAGCACATGGGGCTGGGGAGGGGCTGGGCGGGGGTGGCGATGTGTTTATTGGTGGAAGCTAGATTAGGGTGTCTGGCAAGATGTTTTTGACACCTAGACCATTCCACTCAGTGAAACCCAACAGGTGGCCAGGCTGTTGCTTTAGCTGGAAGCGGGGCAACCTCCCCACCCTGCCCTGTTCAGTTTATTGTTGGAATGAGATGGGTCCTAACCAGTCCTTCCTCTCTTCCCTGGCCCCAAAATAAACAGCAGCTGTTGCTGGCGCCATCATTTCTGCCTCTGCCAGTCTGTCAGCAGCGCCGGGCTCTTGCCTGGCCTCGCCCTTTTTGATTTGATGGCACTGGGCATTGGGAGCCCGTTAGCTTTGCCCTACGGAGCCTGCCCTGCTGACCAGCTGGTGTGCCCTAACATGCCCTCTCCCAGGCCTGGTGGCTGCCCACTGGCATTGTCCCCTCCGGCCCTGTAGTGAGGCATGTGTGCATGGCGGTTGCAAACCGGATTCCAGAATCTGACATCCATTTGCCCCCTGGTTCTGCTGCTTAGTTGGTGACTTTGGGGAGGTTGTTTAATGCTGAGCCTCAATTTCCTTCTCTGTTGGGGCAGCTATTAGTATCTGTATCACAGGATGTTGTGAAGATTATGTCGAGGCAGCCAGTGGGAGGCCGACTGCCTGATGGTAATCCCAGCCTTGCCACTCAGGGGCTGTGGGGCCTTGGGGGTGGGGCTGTGTGGCTTTGGGGGAGGGGCTGTGTGGCCTTGGGGGAGGGGCTGCAGCTCTTTGCACCTCGGTTTTCTCATCTGTAAAACGTTGATAATAAAAACATCTCTCAGGCTGGTGATGAGGATGGCACAGGTTAATTAGCGGAAAACAGAAAACACTCAAAACACTGCCAGGCACAGAGCAAGAGCTCAGTGACTGGAATAGCATATGCTCTCCGTCAGAGAAGGCGGAGCATCCCCCGAAAGAATCCTTCGCATGTGCATGTCCAGAGCTGACACAATTGCTGTTCTCCTGACCTGACTTTTGGGTCTTGTACTACTGAGCTAATTTGCTTGGCCTCGTGTCGAACCTGTGATTAGAACTTCCACTTCAGGGTGTAGGGGTGGTGGTGGAGCTGGTGATGAAGGAGGCTGGAGGCATGAAAAAAGAGAGTTGGGATTTCTATTCTACTTGCTAGTGGTTCTGCTGATGTAATGTAAGAAATGGAAAGATTATGTCCACAGCCAAGGGCCGCCTTCAGAGCTGCTGAGCAGATCCCACGCAGGGTTGACCATTTATCTGTGCTGATGTGCACGCCCCAAGACATTCTTCTAGATCAGTATGTATGTTGATGTTCTGGACACCCTCCCTGTGGGCTAGCAGCTGGGGCCAGCTCATTTTGGCCTCTCCCTGGCTCTGTAATCTGGGAAACTCTTGCTGTCTTTGGCTTTTCCTTGCTTTTTCTCTCCATTTTGGAAAGATTATACTGGGAACCCCCATTATAACATCCAAATGGAAAAATCTTTATTCTCAAAAGGAAAAAAAAGTCATTGGCCCTGATTGTGTTGGGCCACAGTGCCAGGTGCCGCCGTGGGCACACCGATGCCTGGTAAAGATCCCCCACTTAGGACTGAGCTGTTACACGGTCTCCCCAGGAGCCTGGTCCTGTAGGAGAGGTGGCCACCTGTGCTGTTTTGCCTCCCTGGCCTTTGTCAGTCCTTGTCCAAGGAGAGAGGGCAATGGTAGCTCCATTCCCAATATTTGGGGTGCTGCCTTCTGACACATAAGTGAAGAGAATGGTCTGAACCTTAGAGAGGAAAGCAGCAAAGTAGTTCAGAGTGGGGGTTCTGAAACCAGACAGCCTGAGTTCAAA
Organism: Hylobates moloch; assembly: GCF_009828535.3. Lineage (NCBI taxonomy): Eukaryota > Metazoa > Chordata > Mammalia > Primates > Hylobatidae > Hylobates > Hylobates moloch. The sequence continues at coordinate 29,727,295 of NW_026652278.1, forward strand.
TTTCAGCTATGCCATTTATTGCTGTGTGGCCTTGGGCGAGTCACTTACCCCCTCAGTGCTTGGATTTCCTCTTCCATTAATATGAGGATAATAGTACCTTCCCCATAGGGTCGTTAGGAGGATTAAACGCCGATGATGGCAAAAGCCCTGCTAAGGTGCCTGGTGCAGAGTTAGTGCTCCATGTTCCTGCCGTGATTTGCACCCACACCGCAGGTGAGTCTGCTTCCTATCAGCCCAGAGCCCCTGGGGCCTGACAGGTATATATTTAGAGCCCTTGAGAGGGCCACATGGTGTTTGTGACAGAGGTGTCTTGGATGGAGCCTGTGGCATGTTCTAGAGGAAGGGCGAGTATAAAGATTCAGGCCAGCAGGGGATTTCCTAGCTGAGTGTCTGTGAGGAGTCCTTCACCCTGGGGGCTCAGTTTCCGCAGCTAACCATGCCCATGCCTCCCTTGTTGGTTGGCTGTGGAATCAGAGACACCATGAAGCATCCGGTAGTCACTCTCCTTCACGGTGGCCGTTCAAACAGCTGTGAGGCTTGGCGAGGGCCTCGAGAGGCGGCTCAGTGGGCTCTGGCCTTTCCCGCTCTTTCCTGCACTCTCCTCTCGAGAGCAGCCCCGAGTTGTGCAGGGCTGTGGGTGCGGCAGGTGACGGTGTCTTCTGCAGGTACTGTCTGTGTCCTAGTTTGCAGAGCTCCTCACATCCACACCTTCTCTGAGGGGTGCTGCTGGGAAGTGCTACAGTTCTCCTGCCTATTTCACAGACAAGGAAAGGCTCAGAGAGGGTCCATGACTCCTGGAAGTATGGTGGGCACTGTTGATGCCCGCCCCATGTCTCCTGGGCTCACCTGAGTTCACCTGCAGTGCCCCAGCTGTGGCATCCAGCACACTGACAGCTCCCCACCTCACCTGTCTGTGTGAGCGCTCCCTCCTGGGCCATGGCCCCAGGGAAGCTTGCTCTGCCCAAGTGGGTGCACCTGAGAAAGACTTGGGGAAGGTAGGGGGCCAATTGTCATCCCTGGAACCCACCCTCAAGTGGTGGGGAATAGGAGTTATCAGCCTGGATCCAAGGCCTTGTCTTAGGGTCGGCTTCAGGAAGAACCCAACTAGGATGGCAAACTTCTCCTGCTAGCAAGTGGTGGAGCTAGGACTGAAAACCTCTGTCTGGGACTCCCAGGTCCCCACACCACGCTGCCTGTCTGGAGGTTTATGGGTTTCTCGTTATAGAGGAGTCAGACAAGAAACTTGTTTGATGAGGCCTTCTTGCTAATAAGAGGGCAATTTCCTGAGTAGGTAAAAGAATAGAGGGCTGAAGAATACTTGATAAGTACAACAGCTTCTAGGGGCCCACCAGGGAGGGGCTCAGTCAGTGCAAACATGATGGGCGGGCCTTGGAAACAAGGGAACCCGGCCTTATGTAGACTTGGCTCAGGAAACAAATGAGAGACTTAGGGATAATAGAAATCTAATACCTTCATCCATCACTCGTCAGGCTGGGAGGAGCAGCATCAGTAAGTGTCCAAGGAAACCAAGAGGGGCTGCCAGCTCCTGTGCCCAGGTGCAAGGTGACATATATGAGCAAGACACTCTGCTTGTTTGTAGTAAAATTCCCTCTGTAAAATCGGGCTAGTTGCCAGAGCATTGGACATTATGAACATGAAAGCTTCTTGTGACGGTGTTTCGAATTGTGGAGACACTAGTGTGTTTTTAGATATGGTGAGAATATCTTTAAGAAAACAAAGGGAGAAAAGAAGGGGTGTGTGTGTGTGTGTGTGTGTACATGTCTGTGAGTGTAGAGTGTGTGTGCACTCGTGTGTTGGGGAATGTTGCATGTGTATGGACATGTCTGTGTGGGGGTTTGAGTGTGGACTGTGTGTGTTGGGGGATGTGTTATGTGTGTATGGATGTGTCTGTATGTGAGTTTGAAGGTGGAATGTGTGTATTGGGGGATGTGTTGTGTGTGTATGGACATGTCTGTGTGTAGCTGTGAGTGCAGTGTGTGTGTGCATGTGTGTGCTGGAGGATGTGTGTGTGTATAATAAAAGCTGTTGGCATATTCCTGGGGCAATCTTTTATCCTTGAGAGCTCCCTATGATCAGGCTAGGGGGTCCAAGAATACTTAGATTTTAGTATAAAAGGGTCTCATAGATCTTTGCATATACTTACAATAACCACCTTTGATCTTTTCCTCCAGTGCCTCTTTGGTGCCAGGCAGGTGCCCATAGACCTCATTTTATGCTCTCAAAAGAGACTGTGTTTCTCCCCTTTATAGATAAGGGGCCTGAGAATCAGAAAGGCTGAGTCACTCACTCAAGGTAACACAAATAGGAAGATGCGGAACTGGGATTTGACCAACCTTTAGTCCATCTTTTACTGGTTCCTCGTCCAGTGAAGGGGAAGCTTGGTGAGATTCGGCCAAGCCTTTGCCCATGCTGAAAGGGGCCTCCCTCTCCACTCGGGGCACTTGCTCTAGAAATGTGATTTCTGGCTTCAGTGAAGGCCAAGGAGGAGGCGTAGGGAGCGGAAGGCTCTGAGGCCCGGCTGCATGAACTATAGAGTGGTGCAGGTGTGCTGTGAGGACCTGCTTCAGGGAAAAGTTGTTGTGACCCAGAGGAGGGTAGAGCTGCAAGGGAGACTGTGGAAAATCAGGGAAGACTTGGTGAGGGGTTTGGGGGGCGGCCAAAAGACCAGGACGTCCTTGAGTTCACCCCACTGGGCCTCCAGGAGAAGAGACTGTAGAAAATTCTAGCTGGGTAAAAAACTTTATGTCTAGTTTTCATACCCTGTGAGCATCCTGTCAACCTTTTGTTGTGTGGTCTGATTTCTCCACCGTGCGGAGGTTCCATATCCAGGTGTGTGAGGATGGGGCAATGCAGATCCATCAGTTGTCTGCTAAGCGATTTCACTTCGAATAAGGGAATGGCAGAGAAACAGACCTTCCCAGTCTGGATTCCTGGAAGAGATCGCGGGTGGACATTTCGTCATTGTGAGTTCTTGGCAGACAGAGGCAATGGGGCCACCCGAGTTGCCTGGCTGCTCCCACCCCTGCGAGCTCACGTCAGAGCAGTGGGAAATCCCACGGAAGCTGCAATCCCAGATGCAACTCTGCATGGGGCATTTGGGATTTACTCCCAGCCTGGGCCTTTCCTACCCTTTGGTTTCCAGAGCTGCTGGGAGAGGGCTTCCTGGTACCTAGCCAGCTTGTGACTCCAAACAACTGCTTGAAAGCAGACAGCTTCTGCCAGTGTCCCCAAGAACCTTAAAGGGCCACCTCTGCCCCACCTGTGTGCTCCAACATCAGCCAAGGTGAACTCTGGGAGGCAGGCGGACTCACTCAAGGCAGCCTGAGCAGCACAAATGTTGAAAAATTATCCTGCAATAAATTCCGAGGCCCACAACTATTAAGATAAGTGTTAACCTAATACAGCATTAACTTGCATGTTGGTTCAGCTGTCTACTGACTTAGATTAGGATGTAGCGGCCCACGTAGTGGTTACAGGCCGCAGGGCTGCTGGAGAGAGTTGGAGTTCACCACTGACCATGTGACTTTGGGCAAATTACTTATCTGCCTGGGCCTCAGTTTCTTCATCTTTAAAATGAGGATGATAAAGTAGCACCAACTCCTAGAGTTGGTGGCTGGCATAAAAGCAATGTTAGTGGTAAAAATACCAGAGACAGCAGGTGCTTGGCATCCCCACTGTGCTCCCTGAGTGGTGGCCCATGCCGAAGCAGTTGGCTCCCTCCCTTTTTGGAACAGCTTTATTGAGATATAATTCCCATACCATAGGACCAATTCACTTAAAGAGTATGATTCCAGAGTTCTTAGTATATTCAGAGTTGCACAGCCACCACAGTCAATTTCAGAACATTTTCATGTCCCCCGAAGAAACCCTGTACCCTTTAGCCATCACCTGTGACCACCACCCTAGGCAGCTATGAACCTGCTTTCTGTCCCTGTGGACTGGCCTGTTCTGGACATTTCATATAATGGAGTCATACACTACCTGGTCTCCTGTGACTGGCTTCTTTCACGAGCATAACGTTTTCATCTACCATCAGCCCCTTCATTGGCTTGTAGGGTGAGCTGGATTCCTTCCATGTGGTGGTCGAGGGGTCCTGGACACAGCCATTCCCCGTGACCCTTGCAGGGCTGGCTTCTGCTTCTGAGTTCAGGTTCCATGAGAGCATTTCCTCTTGCCACCTTGCAGAGTGTGTGGATTTTCTCCCCTGCCCCAGCACCTTAAAGCTGGCCAGAGCTGGGTCTTTCAGGAAGTGTTGAACTCTCCTGCAGTTTATTCCCATTGCTTCCTCTGGCCTGGTTAGAGACGTGGGGGAGGGGTGGAAACTGGGCAGAGCCTTTACTGATCCGTCCCCCAGGGACTCTCTTTCCGGGAGGGGGAGGGGAGAGAGAGACAAAAAAGCATCTTTATTTGTTTTTAATGTTGACTAACTCCCCAGTCCCCTTACCAAGTTCTGGTGAAAGTTGCTGGGTTCCTGGTCACGCTGTCTTCCCTCAAAACACAGGGTCATAGGACTTCTCTCTTGGGGGCAGCTAATAGGGAAGTGGCCAAGTGTTCCACACACAAGAGTCAGGCTGCATTTGCTTTTCCTCTAGCAAAGCAGATCCAGTGCAAAACCAGTGAATCGTTGGGAGGCGTTCAGTTGCAAGTAACAAAATCCCAGCTGAAACAATCTCAAGCCATGTGGAAATTTATCATCTCACTTGCAAGGCAGATCAGGTAGACAGTAAGGAATTATAATTTTTTAAAAAAGATTTCTCTATTAATGAACATTTAGACTGTCTCTAACTTTTTTCGCCACTTCAAACAATGCTGCTCTAAACATCCATATATAAATATAAATATATAGATATAAATATATATATGTCTTTGGGAATTAGAGCTACTATTTTTGTAGGATAAATTATTGAAGAGACATTAATAAATAAGACAGGTTAGGATTTATGTCAGATAGGTCAGTTCACATTTAATCCATTGTCCTATACCATCTGTATCTAAATCCACCAAATGAGAAGTGATGTTTACAGTGAAGACCATTGTGGATCCCTCAGACCTATGGAATCGCTTCATGGACATTGTATTATTTTGCATTTTTTCCCATTTATGGCTGGGCAGCAGGCTAAAATAATGCTTAGATGGAAAAGATGTAACATAAAGGGCTTCCTGGTTAACCACCAGATATTTAGAATATTCTATACCCTTGAGTGCCATAGTTAACAATTTTGTTCAAGAGAGTTTGTGATTCTGTGTTAGAAAGTACAGGATGAAAAGCCTAATAATGCTAAGTGTTGGTGAGAATGTGGGGAAGTAGGAACACTTATGTACTGCTGGTAGAAGTTTAAGTGGTTTAACCACTTTGGAAAACAATGTGGCAATATCTAGTAATTTGAAGGTGTGCTTATCATGTGACCTGGTGGTTCTACTTCTATTTTTTTCTTTTTATTATACTTTAAGTTCTAGGGTACATGTGCACAACGTGCAGGTTTGTTACATATGTATACATGTGCCATGTTGGTGTGCCGCACCCATTAACTCGTCGTTTACATTAGGTATATCTCCTAATGCTTTCCCTCCCCCACCCCCCGCCCCAGTGTGTGTATGATGTTCCCTTTCCTGTATCCAAGTGTTCTCATTGTTCAATTCCCACCTGTGAGTGAGAAGATGCGGTGTTTGGTTTTTTGTTCTTGCGATAGTTTGCTGAGAATGATGGTTTCCAGCTTCATCTATGTCCCTACAAAGGACATGAACTCATCCTTTTTTATGGCTGCATAGTATCCCATGGTGTATATGTGCCACATTTTCTTAATCCAGTCTATCATTAATGGACATTTGGGTTGGTTCCAAGTCTTTGCTATTGTGAATAGCGTGTAGTATTTTAGATATTATTTAGAGAGTAGATAGAAATTTATTATTTCCTCCAGATCAGCTGGTTGAACCTTGTTTTCTTTTCTTTTTTGTTTTTTCTTTTTAGGTTCTACTTCTAAGCATATACCTTAGATTCTAGGGTATAGAGAATATCTCCCAAGTGCACATGAGAAAACATGTGCAATGATTTTTATTGCTATGTATTTGTAAGACAGACAAATTGGTTTATCAGTCAGAATGAGATAGGTTATGTTACAGGAACAAACAGCCCCCAAATTCTATTTCTTGCTCTTACTCCGTGTCCATTGGAATCATTAGGGGCTGCTGCTCATTGTAGGCACTTGGAGACTGAGACTTGCAAAGGCCTAGAGTGCTTCCATGGTCCCTGGGGCATGGGGAGAGAGCGTAGCAGTGTCTGGCAGTGGCAATTAAATGCTTCTGTCCATGAAATACAATTCTGCCATAAAAATGGAATGAAGTGCTGATTCATCCTGCAACCTGGATGAACTTTGAAAACATTATGCTAAGTGAAAGAAGTCAGACACAAAAAGCCACGGGTTGTATGATTATATTCATATGAAATGCCCAGAACAGGTAAATTCATGGAAACAGAAAGTTGGTTAGTTGTTTCCGGGAGCTGGAAGTATTGAGGAATGGAGAATAACTACTAACTGCCATGAGATTTCTTTTTGGGGTGTTGAAAATGTTCTGGAATTAGATAGTGGTGATGTATTAGTTGCATAATTCTGTGAATATACTAGAAAACACTGAATTGCACACTTTAATTAGTTAATTAATTAAATTTATTTTTGTGGAGACTGAGTCTCATGATGTTGCCCAGGCTGGTCTTGAATTCCTGGGCTCAAGCAATCCTCCCACACTGGCCTTCCAAAATGCTGGGATTATTGAGCCACCCTGCCCAGCCATATTGTACACTTTAAAATGGTGACCTTAATAGTATATAAGTTATGCCTCAATTTTTAAAAAATGCTCTGTCCAAAAGTAACACATTCCATTGGCCAAAGAGGTCACCTGGCCACACATACCTTCATGTAGTTGAGGAAGCACAATTCTACCATGTGCCTGGGAGGGAAAAGAATTGGCATATTCAGTGAACAGCCCTAATGGCTACCACTTGGAACAGTACAAATGCCAATGAATGGATAAATAAGGTATGGGATGTTCACTGATGGAATTCTGTACAGTTAATGTGAATAAGATCTATAAGTGTCAACATGAAAAGATCTCCAAAACAATATTGAATGAAAAGCAAGAAGTAGAATATTATCTCTGATACCATTTATGTAAATATTATTTATGGAAATATCGATCAATTTATGTAAATTAAAAGTTATTCACAAAACAATAGTGTGTAATGTATGGTTACATATGTTTGTAGTAAAAGCATGCAAACACAGACTGGAAGGATGCTTCGCACCTGTCTTGTATTATGGCTGTTCCCACCTAAAAATGTAGATCATGTGTTGGTTCTTCTGACCAACTGGTGAAATTCATCCTATTTTTCAATTTATTGCATACTTTCACCATTGCAAACCCTAATCCTGACTTATTTTTATTTTTTCTTTTAGCCCTAATCCTCACTCCTATCCTTTTTCCTTTTAGCCATCCTCTCTAGTTTGTTTAACCGAAGCCTGTGTGTCCTCAGAAAATAGGTTGTGTGCTGTTGGTGTGTGTGGTTGATAATCTATATACATGGTGTTATGCTATTGGTTTTGTTTGGTGATCTCCCTTTTTACTCAATACTATATTTATAAGATCCATTTAAGTGGTTATATGCCTCTACTTTATTGCTTCTGACTGCTGCATGGTATTCCATACTCATGTCCACCACACTTACTCATTCTCCCTCTTGATGGACGCTAAGTTGCCTCCAACACCCTCTACTGCAAACATTGCAGCAGCAGACATCCTGATATATTGCAGCCCTTAAAACCTCCACAAAGGTTTCTCCAGGAGTGGGATTGCTACTGAAAAGCAGTATGACAGTATTTACTGAAATGCAGTCTGTGTGCATGAGGGTTCCCAGCTCTCCTACATCCTCATCAACACTTGGTAATACCCGGAAGACCTTCCAGGCCGTTGGCACTTCTCCCTAAGGACCGATTCAGCCTACATTGGAAGACATAGTGAATTTTAATCTCTTCCTATCATTTCTTCCTGGCCTGTCTCCCTTGTCTGGAATGAAAGTTCTTTTTATAATTTCCTACCCAGTTCTCACTGATAGGACCAGAAACCCGAAACCTTCCTCCATTATCTTAAGAACTCAGCCAGCTTTTCAAAACTAAGCCTCCTTTGTTTTTTAACTTAATCCGAAATAAACCTCTCTTATCTTGTTTTCCCCTCTTTGCTCAGGGCCTGGAAGCCTCACTGGCCATTCTTGTGGATTGCTCCAGGAATGGCCCCTGAGAGGTATTGCTTCACCTGAGTCTACCTGGGGTGGGGACGGAGCTGCAGACCTTCCCTGGATGTCACCCAATCACAGAAGCCAGTTTTGGGATTTAGCTCTGTTTAAATTGGGACCTGTAGCTTTGCTTGCAAATGGAAGTAATTAGTCTTATTTGCTGGGGATAATTATAGGAAAAAGAATCCTACCTAATGCGACCGACTTTTGGCCTGAGCCATTCAATGGATAATTAATCCTAACTGTTCTATGATGTCGTGTATTGCTGGAGTGGACCATTACTGAAGTCTTACCTTTTTTGTCCTTGCTTTTACCTTGCCTTGTTCCAGCAAGGCTTAAGCATAGCTTTAGGTCCTGTGTTATGCGCATGTTATGTGATCGTCTGATTTCTCTGATTACATTATAAACTCTGTACAGGCGGCATCACGGTCTTTCTGCCCTTTCTCCCGGGGCCTGTCTCCCTCCGTCCTTCCACTGCCTTGCTTCACGGAGCTTTGCACTTAGCAGGTGCTCAGTAAATACTTGCTGGGTGGTTGACACAGGATTACATGTTAATCCATCATCTTCAAAGGCTAGAACCAGACCTATTTAAAAAAACAAACAAAATCCTTCCTTTTAAAAGTGGCATTACCTTCCTACCCTCACAAATGTTCATTTTAGTCTCCTTTATTGCTTTCTGGGGTAGGGGGTCTTAAGGGAGTAACTCAGAGAGCCTCTTTAACTTAAAAGAGGCATAATAAATTACAGTCTTTAAGAGAAGATCGGATGCCTGCATGCCTCCCAGAAGTGGGTTAGGAGCACAGAATTCTAGATGGCTCCTTTGTTTGCACCCCACCCTGTCTGCAGGGCTGGCCTCCCACAGCAGTGTGTGGTATCCTACAGATCACTATTAAATAAACAGTCCCTTGAAATCACAACATTAAAAAGTGCTGTCTATGTATTGTACCAGGAGAGCCAAATATTATGGAAAAGGCCAAATATTTCCACTGTGTTAAGAAAATAAGAACCCAGCCGCATGGAACTTCCCACTCAGTAGGCAAAAGATGTGGTGGAGACTTCAAAAGGGTGGAAGAACCATCAAGACAGCTTGAGCTGCAACGGGTGACTGCCCCATTAAAAAAAGCAAGTGTGTGTGTATTCCAAATGCAGCTGCAGAAATCCCAACACCACCTTTCAACTGGGAAATAAATGAATGCACCAATGTATGTATCATGGCTCACCCCAGCAATCATCCAACTGTGACTCGGGCTGGGCGTGAGGTTAGGAGGAGAGAGGATGAAGTACAGAACACAAACATTCTTTGTTCTCCAAAGATCCAAAAGGCAGATTCACAGGAAGAGATTCCTCATTCTGGTCTGAAATGAAGATAGACACTTGGCCGTAGGGCTGATGGCTCTAGCAGAGGCCCTGCCCTTGGGGTCTAGGCAGCATCTCAGCCAGGAGGGCTCTCTGACTCTGGAAGTGGAATATCAAGTGATAAGAAGTTTGGCTTCTTCCACCCACTTTCCACCACCAGGTAGAGCTTGTGAAGCCTGAAAAGTCTATAGGGCCAGGCAGCCTGACTCTCATGGAAAGAGACCCAGGAGTCAACTTGTTTTAATTAAAAAGTTAGGTTGGGTTATCTCAGGGCCACCCCCAGGGAGGGTGATGCTTCCAAGCTAACCAAATTCTGAGCTGCTGAGCTGCCCACTTTAATGAGCTTGGGGAAGCTCATTTGAGGAGTGGTGGTAAAATCGCTCACTGGACTTGCAACATGAGAATGTTGTTCATGAATCATCAGGAAGAACTCCCAGGTGTGGAGAATGGACTCTTGTTCCTTCAGCTGATTTGGGACCTGGTACTCATACTCACTTACTAACTTTCTCTCCCTAGCATAAGCATTCACCTCCTGCCTAGAGTCTGGCTACCTACCCATCATCTCCATTACTCAAAATGCAACAACAGAGAACTGTAGCATCTTATTACATAGACTTTCCTCTCTCCCAAAAGATGTGCCAGTTCCCCTGCCTGCCATGCCAGGCCCTGCAGGGATGATGATCATGGTCTCCAGCATTTACTGAGCTGTAATTCTGCACAGGGAACCAGGCCAGGCTCTGTGCACCTTCCTGGAACCTCACAGTGGTCCTCTGAGGGGCACGACTGTTCTCATCCACTCTTGTCATCCCTGTTTTACAGCTGAGGAACCAGTGGCTGTGGCAGGTGTTGGGACGTCTGCCCATGGTCACGTAGACTGTGTGGCAGAGCTGGAATTCAAATCTAGGCCCCGTGACTTCAGTACTGTTCTATCTGAGGACTGTGCAGAGATGGCATAGCCCCACCTTCAAAAGCTCATAGTCTAGTTGTAGAGAGCAGAGCTCCTTGCATGGACAAATAATCCACCAGGCCCAGCAGAACTGGGTACCACAAACCGCATGGGATGTCTAGGAAGGGACTGGAAGGAACTCATGGTGCACTGAGCATGTGGTGTGCCAGGTGGTGTGCTATGTACCTATGTGTCCGTGACCTCTTTAATTCTCAAAGCACTCCTGTGAGGTTCACTTTACAAATACAGGACTGAGGCTCAGAGAGTCATGTAGCTTGCCCAACACCACACAGCTCATAGGTGGTAGAGCTGGGCCTGAACCCACATGTCTTTCTAACTCCAAACCACATTCTCTTTGCCTGATACCATGATAGACACTCCTCTTCAGTAGCGTTACCAGGGAGTGAAGGCCTTGAAGGAAGGGTGAGAGGTGAGAAGGGAGAAAGAAGGGAGTGGGCATTCCAGGCTGAGGGAAAGGAAGAGGAGCGGGCCTGAGGAGCAGCAGGAATTCCATCAGCCCCACCCACAAGTGGCCCAGTTTTTATCACCATCCCAAATACATCGCCTTGGTATACATGAACTTGCTGAGGGCCTAGTTTCCATGGCTCCGAAGAGGTGACATCTCCCTCCCACTCCTCATCCACCCTGAGCTCCCTGGCTAATTTATTCAGTGTGGTCTTCTGCAATGGATGTGGACCTGTCAGGATGACAGATTCGCCTCGGGACATCCTCCTGTGGAAGGAACTGGGTTCATCCCTTGATCACTTCCATGCCCTGTGCATCTCCCTACCTCTTGCTCATTCTACAAATTACCCCTCCATTAGCCCCGAAGCCCTCTCCAGGCAGGGGTTCCTAATCCTAATGGTGACCATGCTACCCCTTGCCAACCTTATGAAAAGCACGGCCATGTCCGTTATCTCATCTGATCTTTTGCTCTTCCAGTCAGCACTTATTAAGTGCCTACTGTGTGCCACACACCATATCAGGTGCTGAAGATTCATGGGTGAACCAAAACAATTTCATGCCTGGAGAGGAGGGAGGTTACAAAGTAGCTGGGACGACTGATATTAACCAGAGTTACGAAGTGCCCGGCTCTAAAGTGTGCTCCGGGACCTGAAAGGAATTACACTCACTAGGGGGAAAATTCTAGCATTGAGAGCCAGTTCCATCAGAATCCTAGGATCCTCTGTCTCCTAGGGTCTGCATGTTTCCCAATAAATCTTAAGCTGTTTGATCACCTGCAGGAGCTGGGGAGTCTGCTGGAGGCCTGGGATGGAGTTCTGGGCTCAGTCTGGAGAGAATATGTAAACAGGTGCAGCCTCCTTAAGGAAACCTGAGAGGCAGCACCACATAGTGGAAAGAACAGTTTTGGAGTCCAACAGACCTGGACATGCATCTGGGTTTATATCTGTGTGACCTTAGGCAAGTCACCGAACCTCTCTGAGCCCAAGTGTACTCACTTGGAGAATAGGGATGATGACAGCATGGATGTGCCTGAAATGCCCAGGCAGGAGCCCAGCACATGGTGACCTGAGCAAACATGGGCATCTTCATTAGCTAGAGGTCATGAAACTCTGGATGTGCAAAGCAGGCCAATTTGTGATTTAATTTATACGATTTCTCATTTTATGAAAAACCTTGCTGACAATACTTTCATATTGGGAGCTCCTCTTATGGTTTGAAAAATAAAATAATTGACCAGGCACGGTGGCTTACACCTGTAATCCCAGCACTTTGGGAGGCCAAGGTGGGCTGATCATGAGGTCGGGAGATCGAGACCATCCTGGCTAACATGGCGAAACCCCGTCTCTACTAAAAATACAAAAAATTAGCCGGGCGTGGTGGCGGGAGCCTGTAGTCCCAGCTACTCAGGAGGCTGAGGCAGGAGAATGGCGAGAACCTGGGAGGGAGAGCTTGCAGTGAGCCGAGATCGCGCCACTGCACCCCAGCCTGGGTGACAGAGCGAGACTCCGTCTCAAAAAAAAAAATTTGTTATGGCTGCTGTGTTTTACCCAGGAGCACCCTGTTCTTAGCTTCATACAGAACTAAGCCAAGTGTGTCAGTGCTGTCCGGAAGGAGAGTCTCTAGGGGCGTGCCACAGGACTCTATCCTCTGTCTCTGACCTGGAATGTTGGTCAGTGGCTTGGATGATATTTTGATGGCATCCTGTTCACATTTACAGGTGACCAGGGAGGAAGGAAAGAGAGTGCTTAGAACTGAACAGGTGTAAATGTAATGAGTGTTGAATGAACAATTAAAAGAGGAAATTAAGAAAACAGTTCCATTTTTATTAGCATCAAAAAGAATAAAACACCCACCTCTTGCTAAATTGAAACTCTGTATCAATTAAATAATAACTCCCATTTCCCTCCTCCCCGCAACACCTATTAACGGCCATTATACCTTGAGTAAATTCTCAACAAATGATACTGTCCTAGAAAAAGAAAAATGTAATGGGCCCTGATGAAATCAGCAGCCCAAGTGCAGGCAGCAGGAGGTTTGGTTTTCATGGAAGCAGGTGTGTGAGGTGTCAGGGTTGGGGTTGTTTGGGAGCCAGCAGAAGCCAGCAGTATAAATGCCTCTCCAAATCCTGGGGATGCATTCACAGAATTCACATTTCTTGGAATGCATTTGCAGAAGTTTAGGATTTAGAAAGTTTAGAGAGAGGCTGGGCACAATGGCTCAGCACTTTGGGAGGCCTAAGCCGGTGGATTACTTGAGCCCAGGAGTTCAAGACCAGCCAGGATAACTTGGCGAAACCCTATCTCTACAAAAATACAAAAATTAGCCAAGCTTGGTGGTGCACTTCTGTAACTCTAGCTACTCTGGGGGCTGAGGCACGAGAATTGCTTGAATCCGGGAGGTGGAGGTTGCAGTGAGCAGAAATCGTGCCACTGCACTCCAGCCAGGGTGATGGAGTGAGACTGTATCTCAAAAAATAGAGAGACAACATGGCAAGATTTGCTTCCATTCTGCCCTCTCTGCCTGTCTCCACCTGGTCTACATAGGTGAAGGTTGGATTCAGCTCCTGGTGTACCTTTTATGAGAGCAGGGTAGGAGGGCAGCCTGGATGGTGGAGACACAGGACTGGTCACCAGAAGCCACAGGAAGCAGGGCCGGTTATCCTCAAGCCGAGGAGATGCCAGGAGAGGGGCTATGTGAAATGTCCTCTTTCAGGAGAGGATTTTGATACGTTCTCTGTGGCCCCAGAGGCAGAACTAGTTGGTATGGGCGGGCATTAGCAGGAAGTAGATTCAGATCAGGATAAGGAAAATGTTCTCAGAGGCTCGGTGGACGCTGTGTGGCTTCCCCTCCGGGTTGACCCAGCCTCTGTGCTGGAAGCTGGACTTGCTTGGGCAAGGGCTGAGTTCGGGACTGCTTCAGCATTCCTCCAAATAAACCTCCCCTGGCCGCAGAAAAGCCCAGAGAACAGAGAATACTAGAAGCTAAGGGAGAGCCTGCAGTCATTTCCCAACTCTGCCCTTCCTCCTGCATTCCCATTTTAAATACGAGGAAATCAAAGCTCCAAGCCACGGAAAGAACCAAACTCCTAGCCTGCCCACTCTCCCCTTGGGGCCGCCTGGAGCTTTCTGCAGAAGGAGGGTGCTCGGTCTGAGCCAGTCAGTGGATGAGGGGTTTCCCAGGGGAGTGCCAGGTCAGGCACATTCCTCAGAGCTTCAAAATAGCCCCACAAGCCAATACACTTCCTCCCAGGGGTCGGGGAGTGGCTGTCAGCTGGCAAGGGACAACATGAGGGACACATCCCAGGGGACACTCTCGAGTGGGGCATTAGGGTGTGGGTGCTGACATGTCTCTTTTCATTGCTCTGCAGGAGTGAGTGCGGCCTTGACACGCTGACTGGCCTGGCATGGCTGTCCCAGCTGAAGCCTGTCCCCTGCCTGCTGCCCTTCTTTCCCTCATCTCTGCCATGTCTGCAGGCACCTCCCTGCCTCCCACTCCCCAGGCTCACCAAGCTCCCTCAGCTTTCCAAAGTCTGTGAGTTGTAGTGTGAGGCCACGCCATGAGGCAGGGACAAAACACAGGGTTTGGAATCAGTCCCACTGGGATTGGAATCCAAGCTCTACTGTTAATACATCCCAGCTGTGTGACCTTGCACAAGTCACTGATCCTTTCGGACCCTCAGCATCTTCTTCTGTTAGATGGGCTTGTACCCATCCCGAGGATTTGCATATGGGTTACATGGGCTTAATGATGTATGGCTGCCTCCAGTGCAGAGCCTAGCACATGGAACTTGCTGGGGTGGCCTCCCTCTGTGCCTTGGTTGCCATGAAATGGTGGCGCCCTGTGATGAGGCCAGCCAGAATGATGCTCCCAACCCCGTAAGGGCAGTGGTTAAAGCCAGTCTCAATCAAGGTGGGGGTTAAGGGTCGACTCTGGCCTGAATCAGGAATGCCACCTTCTTACACAAAGCATTGCCTTCAAGATGGCTTATGCAAAAGAGACGGATTTTTCAGCACACTGCTTTTCTCATGGCATCGCTGTCAGCAAACCTAGGCTACCTAGATTTTGAGATAGTTGCAAAGTATTTATTCTGAGGATTCCCAGGACAACTTGATGGATCCTGCCAAAAACATCTTTGAACATATAACTTGACACACTTTTGTGAATTTATTCCCCAAAGTAAATTCCTAGCAGGGGAATTGGTGGGTCAAACAGTTTGCATTTTCATTTTGATATATGTTGGCAAATGGCCCTCCTGAAAGAATTCAGCTCCCTCCCACGAAGTCTGAGACCTATCTATTTCCTCATAACTTCAGCACTGATCTGACCAAACCTGATTGTTTCTGCCAGCCAGATAGAAAAGAAATAACATCTTGTCGTTCTGATTTGGCTTTTTTCAGTTACACATGAGATGATGGAGTGTCTTTGCATGTATGGGTTAGCCATGTGTATTTCTTCTTTGGTAAATGCTTATTTATATTCTTGGTCTATTTAAAATTTTTCTTTTGGGTGGTTCAGCTCATTACTTTGGGTTTAGAGGATTGTTCCCTGGAGTGAGGGGATATTCTGTAACGGGGCTTGGTGGTGGTATTCAGATCAGTTTCCTTTGAGGCTGTGGGTTAGTTAGAAGTAAGCTTCTTCACCCTCCCTGGGAAGAGGCTGCCTTGAGCTTGCTCCAGGCTTCCTGGGGTCCTCGTTAACAGGCATGAAAGTGCTGCTCCCCCCGACCACGCCCTCATGGCTGAGCAGTGCATCAGGGCAGAGCTTGTGTGAGGCTGAACAAGGAGTTTGGTGTTAGATTTAGGGAATGGGGGGCCATGGCAAGATGCCAAGGAAAAACCTGTGTATGTGTGCAGCTGTGTGAGAGCTCCAGAATTTCTGCGGGCGACTTGGACGGCTAGGGGTTACATCTGCATAGGAAGCACCCTGTCTTTGCTTAGAGTGTGTATTCCAAATAACAAAAAATAGCAAGTTTAATAAAGTTGCTTTTGTGCACAGTATGTATAACATCCAGAAAAAGTCAGTGGCCTATTACTCAAGAGAAATAATTACACAAATAAGTCAAATGAGAAGGATGAAATAAGGCCAGGCGCAGTGGCTCATGCCTGTAATCTCGGCACTTTGGGAGGCCGAGGCAGGCAGATCACCTAAGATCAGGAGTTTGAGACCTGGTGAAACCCTGTCTTTACCAAAAATACAAAAATTAGCTGGGGATGGTGGTGCATGCCTGTAATCCCAGCTACTCGGGAGGCTGAGGCTGGAGAATCACTTGAACTCAGGAGGCAAAGGTTGCAGTGAGCCGAGATTGTGCCACTGCACTCCAGCCTGGGTGACAGAGCAAGACTTTGTCTCAAAAAAAAAAAAAAAAAAAAAAAGAAGGATGAAATAAAGAATAAAATATAACAACAGGGCTAGGTGGAGTGGCTTATGCCTGTAATCCTAGCTCTTTGGGAGGCCGAGGCAGGAGGATCACTTGACTCCAGGAATTTGAGACCAGCCTGGGCAACATGACAAAACCCCATCTCTACAAAAAATACAAAAAATTAACCAGCATGGTGATGCGCCCCTGTAGTCCCAGTTACTGGTGGTGGGGGGCAAGGGAGCTGAGGCAGGAGGATGGCTTGAGCCCGGGAGATGGAGACTGCAGTGAGTGGAGATCATGCCATTGCACTCCAGCCTGGGTGACAGAGCGAGACCCTGTCTCAAATAATAATAAGAAGAACAACAGATCTCCCACTTGTGTCTGGAGCTGGCTGATGGAGATTGCAAAGATGGGGATTAAGCCTCCCTTGGCACTGCCACTGGTGTTAGAATTCCCAGGAAATCTAGGAAATAAAAAGAATGAATGCCAGGTGTAGTGGCTCACGCCTGTAATCCATGCACTTTGGGAGGCTGAGGCAGGCGGATCACTTGAGGTCTGGAGTTCAAGACCAGCCTGGCCAACATGGTGAAACCCTGTCTCTACTAAAAATACGAAAATTAGCTGGGTGTGTAAAATTAGCTACTCGGGAGGCTGAGGCAGGAGAATCGCTTGAACCCAGGAGGTGGATGTTGCAGTAAGCCGAGACCACCTGCACTCCAGCCTGGGTGACAGAGCAGAGCAAGACTGTCTCAAAAAAAAAAAAGAATGAACTACCATATATTAAGTGTTTTCTGTGAGCCAGGCACGTGCTAAGTGCTTTGGATGCATTATCCCATTTAATCCTCACTCAAACCATCAGAGGCATACCCTCTTATTACCCTCATTGTCTAGGCGAGGAAATGCAGAGTCAGAGAAATTAGCTGATTTGTCCAAGATCTTATACCAGTTAAGAGGCAAAGCTAGGATTTAATCCCTGAATTAGTTTAGGTTGTACACATTGGGCTTTCCTGTGTTTCTCCCCGTCCCTGACCCCTTGGTTAAAGCTGGGGGAGATGCCACTTAGAGGGTAGAAGACAAGGGAAGTTCTGGCCATGTGCCCCAGCCACCAGCCACCCTCTGGAGCCCAGCTGGCATCTCAGAAGACATGGCTGGGAGGGGCGCCCAACACCCCCCGCCCCTTATCTGGGGGCTTTGGTGTGCACACAGCCTGGGAGGGCTGGAATCTGTAGCTCACGCCTTTCCCTGCATGGGCCTGGTTGTGAGCAAGGGTGTGGGGAGGGGACAGGCTCACTGGGGGTGGGATCTGGCCAAGCGAAACAGGCTGAGGTCAGAGGGAGGGGGCCGCCCTCCCCAGGGAATGCTTGGATGACGTGACTTTGAGGGGGCACTGGAGGAGGAGGGCTGGCTGTGTATTTCTCCTCTCACCTCAACCTCAGCCTGATGAGGAACCGGGGAATTGGGGCGGGAAGCCCGACCAGATGCAGCCCCTGGCAGGCTGCCCTGGCCGCTGTGCAGGACTCTTCTCCAGCCAGCTTGGCAGGTCCCTTCTTCCCCTCCCGAGGGGACCTGGGAGCAGATGATGTCCTGGAGTTGGCTGTGGCAGAGAGGAGGGTCCCCTCTGGCCACACGGAAGGAAGGGGCAGGGAGAAGCAGGTTGGGGGCTCAAAAGAATCCCCTTCCCTCATTCCAGTTGCTCCACATTTTGAGCCAAGTTTGGGAGCAGGAGGGGAGATTTAAAAGGTTTGCTCTCAGATCCGGTGCCTGGGAGCGAATTGAGCGTAAAACAAAGTCATTGACTTCTGGCACTTAGTTTCTCTCATTTTTCAAGTCACTAACGCTCCCTGCATTGAATGCCTCAGGGTCTTAGTCACTCTGAACTGTCCAAAAGTGAGCAGGTGGAGCACCTTGTGCCCCTCCAGGAACTAGGGTCTCCCTGGGGAACCCACTCCCAGTTTATTCCAGTCACTCCATTGCATACTGACTGTAGACCATCTGGGGGCCCAGAGCCTTTGGGGTGGGATTGCTTAATCTCCAAACAGCCCCTCCTGGGCTCCCATCTCCCCCTCCTCCTCTAGGGACCCCACGCATTTCACTGCCCACACTCTCTCTCATTTCCAAGCCTGCTTCATCGTCCTGACTGCCCCCTGCTCTGGGGCCCTTTGGCTCCTTCTGGGCTCCCTCATCCTCATCTATTCCTCCTTCAGTCCTTAGTTCTCCCCGACGCCTGTTCTCGCCTCTCTCTCCAATCCCAAACTATGCCAAGTTTTCCACCGGAGAAACACTTTAGCTGGCTTTGACCTTGTGCTTCTTCGCCCCCTTGCCCTCCTCCCTCTTCTGCCCCCATCATTCCCTCAAGCCTCAGAGCTGGGACTCAGTTTACCTCCTGCCTCTCACTGCCTTGGGCTCCAGGCTCCGGCCACCCCAGCTGGCCCTGGCTCTCCCAGCGAACTCAGGCTGTGTCATGCCCCTTCCCCTAGCCCTCAGCCTTTGCCTATGCTGTTTCTTTTGCCTAGGGTACCCTTCCACCACCACAACCCTCACCTCTTCACCCAGCCTACCTTCCTTATCTGTCACTCTGGCATCACCTCTGCTAGGAAGCCTTCCAGCGCGGTGCCTCTCCTGGGGTTCCCTGGGAACATGCACAGCTCTTGACCTAGCCTTACAGCACATTGTCCCTTAGTACTGCTCTTTCTCACCACACCAGAGCTCCCCGGGACTGGAGCTGTATTTTATTTGACTTTGTGTTGCCAGTGTCTAGCACAAAGCCCAGCACATAGTAAGCGCCCAGTCCTTCTTGACTGGACTGGACTGAATTTTATCAGACAAGTAACATGGCTTTACTGAGGATCTACCAAGTCATTAGACATTGTAGAGAAAACAAAGGAAGCCCGGATCAAATATTTGCTTTCAAGGACTTTGTAATCCAGTTGAGAATGATTCTGAGAATGGTCCCGGTCAGGCATGAAATTGGCCATCTGAGTCTCCAGTGCTGCAGTGGGCACTATGGTTTCAGGTGCCTTGTAAAGGTTTCAGAGAAGGGGAGAACTGTGGGTAGAGGGGGACCCAGTGAGGTCTGGAGAAGGGGTGGAGGGTGGGTGAGATCACATGGAAGAAGGCTGGGCCAAACCCACAGTCAGGACTGGGAACTGGGGGAGAAATATGTTTCCGGAGAAGGTGAGCCGATTTCACCTAGTCATGGGATCTTCTAGTGTCAGAACAGGGTTAGTGGATTTTAAGTGCAGTTTCTCTATCCTGGAGGCCAAACAGGAGCTGATGGCGTTCCCAGTTTTGCCGCATGATTGGGAAATTTTTACTGCACATCAGGGTCTACTGGGGCCAGTGATCTCTCCAGGCAAAGAGAGCAGGATATTTTAGGAATCAGTTCTTTCCAATTCTCAGTGTTAGAGAGCCGGTTTCTTTCTTGCTGAGCCTGGGGAACCAGGTGTGTTCTCTTAAAGTCAGGCTTTCTCCTTAACCAGCCAGGCACAGCTGCTGCTGTGTGCCAGAGTTGGTGATGGACAATGTGATCTCTGCAGAGATGACTGCAGAGGTCCAGCATGCATTTCCCCAAGATTAATGGACATAGCATGATGTCTACCCACACAAGCATGCTGTGCACCGGAGGAGGGGGCAGAGGGAGCACCAGGGCTGAGGCAGCCCAGGGAGGTTTCTAGGAGGTGGTGGGTCGTGATTGGCTCTTGCAGGAATTAGACAGGCTGAGAAGATGGATAGAGTTCTTTCTGACAAGAACCCCTTAACCAAGAGGTACATTTTCTCCCTTCTAATTTTTTAAACAATAGCTTTGTTGAAATAGAATTCATATCATACAATGCAACCATTTGAAGCGTACAATTAAATGGTTTTTAGTTCATTCGCAGATAGTGCAACTGTCAACCACAGTCATTTTTGAACATTTTCATCATCCCAGAAAAAGGCCCCATTAGCAGTCTCCTTATCCCTGACAGCCACCCACCCATCCCCCAGCTCTAGGCAACCACAAATCTACTTTCTCCCTATACATGTTTGCCTTTGCTGGACATTTCATATAAATGGAATCATATAATGTATGGTTGCTTGTGTCTGGCTTCTTTCACTCAGCATAATGTTTTCAAGATTCATCCATGTTGTAGCATGTATCAGAACTTCATTCTTTTTTATAACTGAATAATATTCCATAACACAGGAACAGAAAACCAAATACCACATGGTCTCACTTGTAAGTGGAAGCTAAATGATAACAACTTATGAACACAGGTAGGGCATAGTGGCTCACGCCTGTAATCCCAGCACTTTGGGAGGCCAAAGCAGGCAGATCACATGAGGCCAGGAGTTCAAGACCAGCCTGGCTAACATGGCAAAACCATGTCTCTACTAAAAATACAAAAATTAGCCGGGTGTGGTGGTGCACATCTGTAATCCCAGCTACTTGGGAGGCTGAGGCAGGAGAATTGCTTGAACCTGGGAGGCAGAGGTTGCAGTGAGCCGAGATGGTGCCACTGCACTCCAGCCTGGGTGACAGAGCACAAGAACTTCTGAACACAAAGATAGAAACAACAGACACTGGGGCCTACTTGAGGGTGGAGGGTGGAGGAAGGAGAGGAGCAGAAAAGACAACTATTGGGTACTGGGCTTTATACCTGGGTGATGAAATAATCTGTACAACAAACCCCCACGACATAAGTTTACCTGTATAACAAGCCTTCACATGTACCCCTGAACCTAAAATAAAAGTTAAAAAAAAAAGAAGAATAGGCCGGGCATGGTGGCTCACGCCTGTAATCCCAACACTTTGGGAGGTGGGCAGATTGCCTGAGGTCAAGAGTTCAAGATCAGTCTGGCCAACAAGGTGAAACCCCGTCTCTACTAAAAATCCAAAAAAAAAAAAAAAAATTAGCCGGGTATGTTGGCACACACCTGTAATCCCAGCTAGTCAGGAGGCTGAGGCAGAGGAATTGCTTGAACCGGGGAGATGGAGGTTGCAGTGATGGCGCCACTGTACTCTAGCCTGGGCGACAGAGAAAGACTCTGTCTCAAAAAAAAGAATAATATTCTATTGTATAGATAAGTCACATTTTATTTGTCCATTCCTCATGTAGCGGACAGTTGGGTTATTTTCATGTTTCATGTTAGTTATTACATAACATGACATAATGTATATAATATTTTATAATATAATGCTACTATGAACGTTTGCATACAAGTTTTTGTGTGGATGTAAGTTTTCATTTCTCTTGGGTAGATGCCTCAGAATAGAATTGCTGAGTCATCCGGTGATGCTATGTTTAACCATCTGAGGAGCTGATAGACTGTTTTCCAAGGTGGCTGCACTATTTTACATTCCTACCCGCGGTGTACGCAGGTGTGAATTTCTCTGCATCCTCACCATCATTTATTATCTGCGAGTTTGATTATAGCCATCCTAGTGCATGTGAAATGATATTTCACTGTGGTTTGATTTACATTTCCCTAATTGCTAATGACTTTGAGCATCTTTTCATGTGCTTATTGGCCATTTGTACCTCCTCTTTGGAGAAAAATCTATTCAGATCCTTTGCCCATTTTAAAATTGGATTACATATTTTTATTATTGAGTTGTAAGAGTTCTTTTTTAATTAAAGTTGCATGTATTTCAAGTCTACGACATGATGTTTTAATATACAATACATAATGAAATGATGACTACAGTCAAGCAAATGACCACTTCCATCACCTTACATAGTTCTTTATTTTGTGTGTGTGTTGTGAGAGCACTAAATTCTACTCTCTTGGCATACCTTTTGTATGCAATACGGTATTAGTGATGGTAGTCCTCAGGCTGTACCTTAGATGTCCAGACATATTCACTCTACATACTGCAAATTTGTATCCTTTGACCAACATCTGCTATTTTCCCTTTCTCCTCACCCCTGTCACCACCCTTCTCTTCTCTGCTTCTATATATTTGGCTCTAGAACCCATATATGAGAGCATACAGTAGTTTTCTTTTTCTTTTTCTTTTTTTTTTTGGAGATGGAGTCTTGCTCTGTTGCCCAGGCTGGAGTGCAGTGGCACAGTCTCAGCTCACTGCAACCTCCTTCTCCCGGGTTCAAGCAATTCTCCTGCCTCAGCCTCCTGAGTAGCTGGGATTACAGGCGTGTGCCACCACAGCCAGCTACTTTTTGTATTTTTAATAGAGACGGGGTTTCACCATGTTGGTCAGGCTGGTCTCGAACTCCTGACTCCATGATTCGCCCGCCTCGGCCTCCCCAAGTGCTGGGATTAGAGGCATGAGCCACCGCAGTATTTTTCTTTCTGTATCTGGCTTAGTTCACTTAGCATAATGTCCTCCAGGTTCATTCATGTTCTCAAATGGCAGGATATCTTTTGTTAAGGTTGAATAATATTCCACTGTGTGTGTTTGTGTGTGTGTGTGTGTGTGTGTGTGTATATATAATATATACACTATATATATTATACGTATACACTATATATATTATATTATACGTATAATATATACATGATATATAATACGTATTATATATACACCACAATTTCTAAGAGTTCTTTGTATATTCCAGATATAAGTTCTTTGTCTAGAATATTTGCAAATGACTTGAAAATATTTTCCCCCATTCTAGGGATTGTCCTTTTACTTTCTTGCTGATGTCTTTTGAAACACAAAAGTTTTTTATTTTGATGAAGTCCAGTTTGTTTATTTGTCTCTGAGCTGTGGTTTTGGTGTCATGTCTTAGAAACCCTTGACTAATTCAAGGTCATGAAGATTTGTGCTATGTTTTCTTCTAAGACTTTAATAGTTTTATCTCTCACATTTAGGTTTCTCATCTATTTCGAGTTAATTTTTGTGTATGATCTGAGGTCCTTCTCATTTTGTACTGAGTCAAACTGAAGAGCCCCCCACCTCCCCAGCTGGCCTGTCGCACTTTGCCTTCTGCATTTGGGTCTCAGCTTAAACATCCTCACTCCAGGGAGGCCTCCCCTGACCATCAGTCTAAAGCAGCTGCCTCCCTGCAGTTTCGGTCACTGCACCCCATTTTATTGGGGCCATCAGAAATGATCTTACATGTTGTCTGTTGCCTCCCGTGTAAGCTCCGTGCCAACAGACCCCGTCTAGCTCACTGCCTTCATTTCTAGCACCTAGCACAGTGCCTGACACTTAGCCAGTGCTCAGACTATTATTTGTTGAGAGCAGAAAGCTTCTTTTGGTCAAACGAGCTGTATTCCCAGCGGATTTTGCTTAAGACTTTGTAAGTGTCTCTGGCCTCATGGATTTGGAGTGCTGAGTGGGAGGGGATCTACCAGCATCACAGTCACAGGTGGTCACTCGTCCCTTGCCCCAGCCATCCCATTACTTCACAAGACAGCCCCTTCCATCCCTGGACAACTCTGATGATTAGAAAATTCTTCCTGATGTTGGGCAGAGACCTGCTTCTCCATCACTGGCACTTGTTCTTCACTGCCTTCCTTTAGGGACAACTGGAGTTGAACTTCGCATTTTGATAGTCCTTTAAATATTTGAAACCAGCTATCGTATGTCTCTTAAATACCTCCTCTGGACTGAGTGCCTCTAGTTCTCTCAGCTGTTCCTTCTGGAGCCAAGAAGGGCTGGACTCTGACCCCTTAGTCGCTGATGAAGGCCCCCAGACATGGGGTGGGCACAGGCTGCCAAAGAAAGCCCCAGCACAGCCACAGCTCAGAACGAAGGAACCTGAGTCTCCTTGTTTGCTTTCCCCACTTTGAGCTGATGAATTCCAAAACTGGAAGCAGAACTTTGAGAAAAAGCACCCAGTACAAACTCCCTAACTAGATATCTTAAAGGCAGAGCTGACTTTTAGTAGTACAAATTACTCTGTAATATTGCTTTCTATTAAAAGGGTATTTTTGTTGTTGTTGTTGTTGTTTTTTGTGGTTTTTTTTTTTAGCTAGTCCAGTGGTCTTTTTGATGTTGGTTCAGGTTGCTGGGACAACCTGTGGACCCACCTGGGGAGCTCTTAAAACTATCAGTGCCTACCCCACCTTCCAAGATTCTGATTTAAATCCTGCAGTGTTTTTAAAGCACCCCAGGTGATTGTAATGTAGAGCCAGGGTTGTAGACCTTGGCTTCAAGAGCTCAGCATTGAACCTGAAATTCCCTACGGCCCCCCAAGAATGAGCAAATGCTGGACGTCAGCACAACATCCAGGAGCTGGCATGAGCCAGAGGACTGGCTAAGAGAACTCAGTTATTTTCTAAGATGGAAATTATGAAAGCTATACGTGTTCAAAAGAAATGAAATAATATAGAAACTTTGGCCAGGCACAGTGGCCCACACCTGTAATCCCAGTACTTTGGGAGGCTGAGGCAGGAGGATTGCTTGAGGCCCAGAGTTTGAGACCAGCCTGGGCAACATAGCAAGACCCCATCTCTACAAAAGAATTAAAAAATTATCCAAGCGTGGTGGCACATGCCGCTAGTACCAGCTACTGGGGAGGCTGAGGCAGGAGGACTTCTTGAGCCCAGGAGGTCAGGGCTGGCATTGAGCTATGATTGTGCCACCGCACTCCAGCCTGGGCAACAGAGTGAGACCCTGTCTCTAAAAAGAAAAAGAAAAAAAGAAATCTATAAAGTAGAAAGCAAAACTGTTCCCATTTCTCCTCTCTCTCATTCCGTGCAAATAACCATGATTATCAGTTTGTTGTATTTTTTTCTTTTTAATGTGCATAGACACACACATATGCAAACTTCCCCCCATACAATCCATCCCCCAGATAGATTTAATCATATGGTATACATAGCAATGTAATCTTTTTTTTCTTTTCTCAATGTACGATAAACCTTTTCCCGTAATAATATAGAAAAGTCCACCTTATCTTTAGTAGGTATATGAACCATAATTTATTTGACCTTTTTTATCGAGAGACATTCAATATTCCTTATCTTTATATACATACACACACACATATATACACACACATACATGCATACACACAATTGTGTGGATAAATTCTTAGCGGTCAAATTGCTGAGTCAAAGGGAATGCAAGTTTGGTGACAGAAATTGCCAAAACGTTCTCCAAAGAGATTGTTCTCATCTCTCTCATGCAACGAAATTTCTAATGACAGCTGTTTGCCTTGCGTCAAAAGTTGAGCTTTGCTGAGCACAGCAGAGAGGAAGGTGTGAGTGTGTCAGATGGTGGAGAGGAAGCCCAGGGGTCATTTCCCCTGCAGGCTGTGTGTGGAGGCAGCTGCTGGCCTCTGACTGCTGTGTTTCCCAGGAAAAGGAAACCAAGCTGTGTGTGTTAACCTTTGCCATTCTCTCCAGGGTGTGACGATGGAGTGGGGCACATTTTCAGGATGTGTGGGTCGGGGTCAGTAGGCCTGGGTCAGTCATTGATTTGGGAGTGTGTGGAATGAGAATCCCCTTTTCTGACCCTTTCCTAGACCCACTGGGTTGTTTCCAAGCCCCTTGGAAGCCCAAGAGTGTAATTTTTTTGATGGCTCAGGAGAGGACATATTTGTTTAATTTCTAGGACTCTGGCTCCTGAATGTCCGGGAGCATTGAGCTTTTCCCCCTGATTTCTGTTGCAAGGTGAGCCTTATCACCTCAGCCTGGGCACACCGTCGCCCTCTCTGGGCTCCTGGGCATTACCCAAGATGTCCATTGCCCACTACTGGGCCTCTCCATTGGAGTGCCTGCTGGCTCGAGGTGATCAGACTTGTTTGTTCTGCCAAGCTGGCTTGGGACCAGAGGGTGGTGGCAGGATTGGAAGGAGGAAGGTACAAAGGTCCAAGCGCATGCTCTCAAGTACTCTGGAGAACGTCCCAGTGGGGACATGTCCAGAACTCTGTGATTGCAAAGTGGGCTCCTTTCCAGGCCCAGCACTTATGGGTGCCCCAGAATCTTCTAGGGGAAGAGACTAAAATTCATCGAGTGCAAAAGACTGTGCTAGGCACTTTGCAGGGGAAGGGAAGTCACATTTATTAAGCACCTACAGTGTCCAAGGCACTGTGGTTGTTCTTGTGTTCTCATTAATCTTCACTGTGAGGCAGGTATTCTTAACACTATTTTATGTGTTTATTTTATGGGGTATGGAGGCTCAGAGAGAATCATAACTTTTCATGAAATTGATCTGATTGATTTTAAACTATGCAAAATAGAGTGCTGGTCCCCACAAGGATCCCTAGCCACCTGCCTCATGGGCGGCCTCAGTATTGACAGATAGATCATTGTCTCTGTCACCAATTTACAGAGCTAATTAAGCCACCAAGGCAAATCTTGTGGCAGGGACTCTGTCTTGCTCCAGGCAGTCTGCTGTCGTTATTAAAGAGGACAAAGAGTTCAGGATATAGAGAGAATGGCTGCATTTGAATCTGAGCTTCATTACTTGCTACAGATATGATGAGTTTGGGTAGACCAGTTACCTCTCTGGGCCCTAGTCTCTTCACTTACGAACTGGAGACGATAACAACACTTTTCTCATAGGACTATTGTAAAGAGTAAGTGAGATAATTCGAACAAAGTGCTTAGCAATGCCTGGAACATAGTCAGTACTCAATACATTGGCATGGCCGTTAGTGTTTCTGTTACTCCTGATCGATCAATCCCATTGTGCGTGTAAGAAGGTTTGGCAGAGCTGACTCTTTGGGCTGTTTTTCTTCTCGTTCTGGAGGCTGTAAAGACAGAGCTGTGACTGCCTAACTTTTGAAAGGTCCGTGTAGGATTGTGAATCCTGGGAGTTCCTAGTTTATACACTCATTTCCCCTCCAGGAAACATGAAGAAAAGAAAAAGCGTCCAGCCCCAGAGGGGCCAGCCACAGCACGTTCATCCTTTCAGCGGACGCTCCTGGGGACCGTCATTGTTTTCCCAGCCCTGGGCAGCAGAGCTGTTTTTTACTCCTCTGCTCTCCCAGGCTGGCCTTGGTATTAGTAGTGGTTCCACCACTGCCGTGTGTGTGTGTGTGCCTGTGTCCATGTGTGTGTCTCCCTGTGTGTGTCTGTGTCCCTGTGTGTGTGTCTGTGTGTGTGTGTTGTGTGTGTTGTGTGTATGTCCGTGTCCCTGTGCCCTACTCTCTGTTCCCCTCCTATTTCTAGTCACAGCGTCATGATCCAAGCCTCACGGCAAATGGGAAGAAGTCAGTTCACTTCCTGAGTGTCTAAATAGCCCATGTTCATTGGGCCACTTTGCACATTGCCAGGCCCTGTGCTGAGTGCCCCATGCGTATCACCACATTTAACGGGACTCTCCTATCAGAAACCACACTTCACAGCAAAGGAAACCCTCACTCAGAGGGTCTAAGACACTTGCCTAAGCCCACAGAGCAGGGACATGTATGGATTGAAATTCAAATCCATCAAGTGGATAGATTTGAATTTCAAGTCATCTTCCTCCTGTGTGAAGCCAAGACAGCCTCTGGTCCCTTCTGAGGCTCACTTCTTGGCACTCCATTACCCATCTTGCACTGTCCCTCCATGATTTGTCAGTGTGAGTCCCGCTGCCCCTGCTGGGGTGTAAGGGCCTGGAGGTTGGATGCTTTGCCTCATCTTCTCTTTAGCTTGTCTCTAAACCAGGCGCGAGGTCAGCACTCACTGGGTATTTGTTGGTTGCTTTGTTCTTTCACTGATGAAGGGAACCATAAGTGAGCATCTCTTAGGTGTCAAGTGTGGTGCTGGGCACTAGCATGCCATGATCCACCTTCAGGAGGCTTCCATTCTAACAAGGAGACACAGGGTCAGCTCCCTGAATCCTCACAAGAGCCTCCAAAAGGTAACTACTGTGATCTTCATTCTGCAGGGTAATAAACAGAGGCTCCAGCAACAGGGAGGCTTCCTCCAGACCCTCTCACCTACTCATTACCCTCCCGTTTAAGTAAATAGTGGGGCCGGATGGGGTGGCTCATGCCTGTAATCCCAGCACTTTGGGAGGCTGAGGCGGGTGGATCACCTGAGATCAGGAGTTCCAGACCAGCCCGGCCAACATGGTAAAATCCGTCTCTACTAAAATACTAAAAAAAAAAAAAAAAAAAAAAAAAAAAAAAAGCCTGATGTGGTGACACATGCCTGTAATCCCAGCTACTCGGGAGGCTGAGGCTGGAGAATCACTTGAACCTGGGAGGTGGAGGTTGCAGTGAGCTGAGATGGCGCCACTGCACTCCAGCCTGGATGACAGAGCGAGACTCTCTCTCAAATGAAGGAAGGAAGGCAGGAAGGGAGGGAGGGAGGGAGAGAGGGAGGGAGGAAAGGAGACCCATGATTCCTGCAAACAAAGGCAGGCACTGGGTGTGATGGGTACCTGCTGCACACTCTCGAAGGATGCTCCCTACTGCAGAGGTATTTGCCATTGTCCCCTCCTCTGAGTCTCTTTTAAAAACCCTTTTCCCCAGAGAAGGTCCATCTGGCCCAGGTCTGCAGTGGAAGCATCTGTGTTTTGGAGGCGACTGGTGGATGTGTGGTTCTGGGAGGAACCTTCTCCTAGCACATTATACCCCCTCCAACTCCCAGAGCCCTTCTGGGGTTCACTTCTGCTGCATTTACTATGACTGCTTCTGAATACAAAGTCCTGTTGTCAGATGGTCTCAGGACTAGAAAAGTCCTGCTGCCTGGTCATTAGCCCTATAGTCAACCTGTGAATGCATATTACCATGGAGGTCACCCTCCGCCACATCCAGGCTTCTAAGTGGTGGTTGTTCCCCAAATCTGCAGCATCACCTCTCTCCCCACCCTGAGAATGAACACCCACTCTAGAGGAGGGGTTGGAATTTTAATAGGGCCCTACCCTGAGGGTCCTCATCATTCTCAGGCTGAGCTCAGAAACCTTAGCCAAGTGGCCACAGGCTGTTGAACTTGATTTTGCTGGCAGGGTTTTGGGTTGGCAAAGATGTGTTTGTATTCTGCTCCTAGGCCACCAGAGATTTGCTTCTGGGAATGGAGACAGTCTCCAAGTATTGCTACTAGCCACCTCTTTGGCATTTCAGAGCCAGTGAATTCGATTGGCATTAAATCAGCCAGTCATTATCTCAGTGTGTCCAGCAGACTGGCAGAGCCTCGGGGGAGAAGAGGAAGATAGTTTGTGCGGATAGGGAGACTTGGGAGGAAGATAGACTCACCCATGTTAAATAGAGACCAACACAGCCTGTGTCAAGCTGGGTGTTCTGAGCCAACAATTAGCAAATGAAGGCAGATATAATAATTGACTAATCGTGGAAAGCATATTATGAGCGCCACAAGGGATGGTCACAGACTCGCTAGGCTAGTAGGGACCCAGATCAGATGTCGGAACTCTGGGGAGATTTTTATCTGGGTGCAGCCATGTCAAGAGGGGTCTTTAGGCTGGGCACGGTGGCTCACACCTGTAATGCCAGCACTTTGGGAGGCTGAGGTGGGTGGATCACTTGAGGCCAGGAGTTACAAACCAGCCTGCCAACATGGTGAAACCCTGTCTCTAGTAAAAATACAAAAATTAGCCAGGTGTGTTGGCGGGCACCTGCAATCCCAGCTACTTGGGAGGCTGAAGCAGGAGAATCGCTTGAACCCAGGAGGCGGAGGTTGCAGTGAGCTGAGATCACGCCGTTGCACTCCACCCTGGGTAACAGAGCCAGACCCTGTCTCAAAAAAAAAAAGAAAGAAAAAGAGGGATCTTTAACACCAGGGCCTTTACTGCTTCCCGGTGGTATGCAGTGGGCCACAGCAGGTAGGAGATGGGGCACTGGGCCGGCGTTTGGTGTAGGCACTCTCATGGGGAGCCGCAGCCCTGGAGTCCTCTGCTCTGCTGGGTGGTCTGCATCTAGGGGACCAGCCTGGACTAATTTGGAGTATATGTGCATTCTTCTTACCAACCCCCCTTGATAGAACCTTGTACATGGGGCACTTTGAACAGAAGGTTAGAGCCTATTAGTACCTTAGACGGGCTGGCAGCATCTTCCTGGGTAAGAGCCTGACAATGATGAACTCCACCAGGAAGCCAGAGCAGTGATCGTGTCCCCACACGTGAGCTCCCTCTTTCTGGCTGCTTGATCGTGTTCATTTTGATTTCTGGGACCATATGCTTTAGCAGTCAGTCCCAAATGTTAGCTATCCCTGCATCCCCAGACTCTGAAGATTTGGGTAAGTTAAAGAGCTGGGGGTCCTGAAGAGATCGGATGACCTCAAGGACCCTAGAGAGCGTTGACAGCCCACCCAGGGGAACAAGGCGCATGTACATTAGAATAAGGCACGCTTTTCTCGGCGTGGCTGCAGTCCTGAGCCAGGGTGCACAGTTTGGGGTGTGAAGTATAGGTTAGATTTCACACCTACTAGTCCACTTGACCAGGCAACCACTGGGCGGTGAACAACTTGCCCAACCATATACAATGGCCCTAGTGCAGCCAGCTGATCCCAGCCCCACGGTCATGTGAGCAGGTGAAGGAAGATTGCCTTTGAGTTTCTGTTTGGCCTGGGGCCTGGGGCCTGGGGCCAGGGGCAGCTGGTAGGAGTCCAGGGAAAGTAAGGCCTTCCTCAGTAAATGGGACCACAGTACCATGGAGATATGCAATTTCCTCCATAGCTCCTAACTCCTTGCCTCTCGTTGTACATTTTGTAGCCAAGGGGGCAACAGGTACCTACCAGCACTTTCTAATTAAACACAAGGCGGGTCCTAGGCCTTCTAGGAATGGTTGGGCTGTACATTTGCAGTTGCTAATTGGTCCCAGACCAGATCAAATCATGGATATCCCTCCACAGAAACGGGCTAGGCTTCATTCTCAGTGCTCTGGAGCTGGGCTGTAAGTCTGGTTTGCATCAAGGCCATTTTCTTGTTGAAAGGAGCAAGGCTAATAGAGGACAGAAGCACCCACTGGGAAGGCGATTTTGGAAGCCTCAGACATTGGTGGGCCTCGTGAGCTGAGCAGACAGAAGGCAGCCCAAGATGACCTCCGGATGGGTGGGACTGGTTGGGCCAGAGCGTTGCGCTGGGTGTGTAGCGAGAGTTCCCACGCGGTGTCTGTGGTGATGATTCCACTCCTCCATCAAGGGTGAGCATGGTGGGAGGGCCTGAGCCCCTGGGTCCCCTCAGTCTGGGCTGACCCAGGGGAAGCTGGAAGCAGTTGCTGGCCTCTAGCGAGCCTTCATAGACGCCGACCATCTGCCTGAAATGGCTGGAGACAGGGGAAATAGAATCCACGGGTTTTTAAAATCCAGAAGGAAGAGAAACTCCACCCGTGAAACATAACCCCAAGTAAAGCATTTGGAAGCGGGATGTTTAATTGTCAAACTTTTCTTGAGACCCAGCTGCCGGGTAATGTTATCTTGACTGCTCCTGAGGCCAGAGGAGAGTCTATCTGGGCCCCCAATGCAGGCTTGTAAACAGAGTTGGCTTTCTTGGATGACCTCTGCCCTGTCCCCCTTCCCTGTCACCTGTTCTTTCTCTGCGGTTTCTCTCTGAAGTTTCCAGTGCTGGCAAGGCCAGCTCAGGGAGACTTAAGAAGCTCTGGTGTTGAGGTAGGGAGCTAGGCATGGGCTGGGGTGGAATTTTGTGTGTCCATCACCTGTCTGGAGTGATAATCTAGGATGTCCAAGGTTTGGAAGAAAGCAGACGAGAGAGAGGGGTCTGGAGATTGTCCTCGTATCTCTGGGCTTATCTCCAGGGAGGTCTCTTGCTATTTCCTCAACCCAAGATTTAGACTCTGTCCAGGGCGGTAGGCTGAGGGGCCTCTGGCAAATCCCCGAAGTTTGGGAGAACCTGCGAATGGGGCTCGCTTCCCCATCCTTCACACTGAGTCACATTCATGGCTGCTCAGGGCATAGAAAGTGGGGTGCAAGATGTTAACAGGAACAATCCTTTGCCAAACAAGGAAAGAGCTGCTTTTTGGGGGGAAGCGTGGCTGTATCCTAGCCAAGTGGCTGTGGCCGACAAGGGCCACAAGGACAGCTCTCTGTCAGCTCTTCCTTCCGGCTGGCTCTCCAGCGGGGTGTTTCTTTAGTATGGTTTTAGGCCAAGGGTTAAACAGCGATGACTTCGTGTGAATTTTCAACTTTTATTTTTAAAATAGAGACAGAGCCTCACTATGTTGTCCAGGCCAGTCTCAAATTCCTGGGCTCCAGCGATCCTCCTGCCTTGGCTTCCCAAAGTGCTGGGATTACAGGCATGAGCCACTGCGCCCTGCCCTTTTATTTTTAAAATAGAGACAGAGCCTCATTATGTTGTGCAGGCCAGTCTCAAACTCCCGGGCTCAAGTGGTCCTCCTGCCTTGGCCTCCCAAAGTGCTGGGATTACAGGCATGAGCCACCATGCCCTGCCAGTTTTCAACATTTCTGAAGAGTAGAGGGCAAAGAACTTTTCCAAGGGGGGATGCTCTGGTCACGTGCAGAGTAGTCCTAGGCTAGGCTGGGAAGTGGGACATCTGGGTTCCTGTCCCAGCTATGCCACCAATGGATGTGAGCACACTCCAGTGATAACCATGTTTGCATCAGTACTGGCAGCCCTGATGGTGTGTCCTTTGTATAGAGAAGGAGTCTGAAGGCCTGAGCGGCTGGGCTGGGGTCTTGCAGCCAATAAGGAGGGTGCTGCACCCACATGTGGCTGACTCCAGAGTCTGCTGCTTCCTACCTGGCCATGCCCCTTCCTTGGCAAATCACCGCCCTGGCCCCTGGGCTTCTCCTCTGCTAAAGGAGAGGCCTCCCTGGATCCTCCCAGCTGCCAGGGGCTGTGAGCCTGTGATTGATTCTCTCTGGGAGGTGAAGGGAAGCCTAATTGCTAGTGGGATGGAGGATGTGTGTTAAGCCTCAGTTAAGCCCTTCCCCTGGGCTCCGCTTGGTTGGTTCTGGAGAAAGGCCGATGTCTAATGTCCTGCAGGCGAGTGCAGCCATCTCTCCAGGGGCGGATTGGCCACTTGGGCCTCCTCACATTTAGCTCCTGGGGTGGAGGTCAGAGAGACAGCACCTGGTGCGGGCTCAGCCTCTGCTCCTGCCCCAGGAC
Source organism: Hylobates moloch (assembly GCF_009828535.3). NCBI lineage: Eukaryota > Metazoa > Chordata > Mammalia > Primates > Hylobatidae > Hylobates > Hylobates moloch. Next base: position 29,760,650 of record NW_026652278.1, read on the forward strand.
CTGTGGGAAGCAGAGATGCAGGTGGGAGGGGAGATGGAGCTAGGAGTCAACAGGGGGACCCAGGTAGGTTATAACCCCCAGGAAAATCCCACAGCATTGAGTTTGAGGGGGTCCTCGGCGTCAGTCAGTTTTGTAGCATTCCTAACTATTTGCTTCTGTCTGGGCCCCCAGTTCTGTGTCTTCTTGGTCTCGGGCTCTCGGAGTCGCCTTTGTTCCTGGATGTTCCTCTAGGTGCACTCCCTCAGCAAGCACACCGCAGGCTTCTCAGACCACCCACACCTTTATTTAAAAAGCTTATGTCAACCGGCCACGTGTGGGGGCTCATGCCTATAATCCCAGCACTTTGGGAGGCCGAGGCAGGCAGATCACGAGGTCAGAAGATCGAGACCATCCTGGCTAACATGGTGAAACCCTGTCCCTACTAAAAAATCCAAAAAATTAGCCGGGCGTGGTGGCGGGCGCCTGTAGTCCCAGCTACTTGGGAGGCTGAGGCAGGACAATGGCGTGAACCCGGGAGGCAGAGGTCGCAATGAGCCGAGATCACGCCACTGCACTCCAGCCTGGTCAACAGAGATGGACTCCGTCTCAAAAAAAAAAAAAAAAAAAGATGATGTCAACCAAAAATAAAATTTGAAGGCCCCCTGCAACCATCTGAATACGCTCCCTCCTCAGCCCGGGCACCCTAATATTGAACCTGAAAGACTGGTTCAGGCCATGACAGGAAGTGGGGATCAGCCATGATTCATTATACTCCCGCAGCATCAATATCAGTGCAGACCTAAGATCTGATAAGAAACATTTACAATCTGTTCTCTCTGAAGCCTGCTGCCTGGAGGCTTCATTTGCATGATAAAACCTTGATCTCCACAAACCCTTACTTAATCCAGACACTCCTTTCCAATGGTAGGAACTCTTTCAACCAATTGCCAATCAGAGTGTGTTTAAATCCACCTATGACCTGGAAGCCCCTCGTCCCCTGCTTAGAGTTGTCTCACCCTTCCAGATGGAACCAATGTAAATCTTATGTGTATTGATTGAAGTATTTCCCTAAAATGTATAACGCAAGCTGTACCCCATCCACCTTGGGCACATGTCATCAGGACCTCCTGAAGCTGTATCGCAGGTGTGTCCTCCACCTTGGCAAAATACACTTTCTGAACTGATTGAGACTTGTTTCAGATACTTTTTGGTTGACAGTGTCATTCAGTCCTGATCAAAGTAGTTCAATTTAGATAAATTTACACACAGGGAGATAGTCCAGTTCAGTTAAGAGCATAGGTATTAGAACTCAGCTAGACCTGGGTTCAAATCTTTTGCTCTGTAATTTATTAGCTGTATAACTTCAGGTAAGTTACTTAGCTTCTCTGAGCCTCACCTTCTTTTTGTACAATATGGGAATAACAGTGGCAGCTACCTCACTGGGCTGAAGACTAAATGAGCTAATGCATATACATGCTTTATGCTGTACTGATAACTAGTTGCGTTTAGTTGCTTAAACATTAGGTAACATTAAGTTATCAAAATGGTTTTACAATGTATCATGTGATACCTATTTACATATGATGTAAAGCAAAGCATACCCCCATTTATTATAATAATAGCCAATAGTCTATTTTGAGCTGATGAAGATAGGGGTGGCCTTTTACCTTATGTTCTGTATCAGGGTCACATGTCATAAATGCCCCATCTCTGGGTGGCAGCACTCAGGCCTGTTTGCTTTGGCTTTATGGCCCTCTCCTTGGTTGCGTTTCAGAAAAAACTCGCCATGGCATGAGGCTGCCTCTGTGTCATAGAGATAGGAAGGGAGAAGAGACTGGATTCAGCTCATTTTCTTGTGTATTACCTGAGCAGCCAAGCACAAAGCCTCACCACGCCTGCGGCAAACCCTGTTCCAGGCACCTGGGAGGTGGGCCAGTCTGATGGCAAGGTGTCTAAATGCCACTTCTCTTTGCTAACGTTCCTCCTCATCATGGCCCAGGTCCCTGACCTCACTGGCTATTTTGTTCTTACTGGTAGAATCCCCCCAGCCCCACCCCCACAGACCTACAGGACACAGTGACTGTAGGTCAGAGACCCCAGAATCTGAATTTTTATGAAGCCCTCCTCTGGCCCCAGGTGATCCTAACGGGCGCCCTGGCCTGGGAACCACCATTGAGGACCTACAGCCATTGCCTCTCTCCTGAGGGAGGAAGGGAGGCAGAGGTCTCACCTGTGTCTTATCAGTGTCCTCCCTTAACTGTCCTTCTGGAGACACCCCTGCAGGTGTCCCTCCAAGGGAGAAGTTCAACAGAATAGCCCTGAGGCTGTGGGAGGGCACCCATTCCTCTAACTCAGGCCTCTCCCAGGAGAGACAGAAATGTGGGAAGAGCAGGCCAGATTGTGTGGACCGGGGGCTTTCTCTCCTTCTCCAAGGATTCCTAAGTCAGTTCAGCCTTCCAGAGTGGCATGAGCTCTTGCAGAGCCTGATGGAGACTTGGGAACTGGGGTGACAGCCTGGCCCTGAAATGCCTTCATTGTGAGGCTCCCAAAGAGAAAAGTTTTCCAGTCTCCCATGTGCTAACGCCTCTTCTTCAAATCCATTTCTCATCCAGAAGGCCAGTGTGTTTGTTCAACATAGCAAAGTGTTTTCTGAGCACCTGCTCTGTGCCAGGCACTGAGCAAAGACAGGGATGCTGAGATGAATCACACATCTCTGAGCACTTCTGGTCCCCTGAAAGGCATTTCAGAGTGAGTTCTAAGGATCCACTGTAGCAAAATAAGCTGGGGTTTGTTAAAAGTGTAAACATCCGAGCCCTCAAAACCCAGGTCTGCAGAATTTCAGAGAGTGGGGTCCGCCTGCAATTTCGGAAGGCCTCTTGTAGAGTCTCATTCACTCTAAAGTTTGTGAACCACTGGAAATTAGCTATCTAAAAAGGCCAGGCATGGTGGCTCATGCCTGTAATCCCAGCACTTTGGAAGGCCAAGGCAGGTGGATCATCTGAGGTCAGGAGTTCGAGACCAGTCTGGCCAACATGGCAAAACCCCGTCTCTACTAAAAATACAAAAATTAGCCAGGCATGGTGGCAGGCGCCTGTAATCCCAGCTACTCGGGAGGCTGAGTCAGGAGAATTGCTTGAACCAGGGAGGTGGAGGTTGCGGTGAACCGAGATCACGCCACTACACTCTAGCCTGGGCGACAGAATGAGACTCTGTCTCCAAAACAAACAAACAAAAATGTAATAACCTCAATTTTATGTTTATTGTATGAAATATATACAAATAAAGGAAGGAAATTAAAACCACTCATTCCAATCCTACTTTCCTAAGATAATCGTTGGCATTTGCTGAAATATCCCTCTAGGGGTGTGTGTGTGTGTGCATTTAGACATATATTGTAGCATCTATATGGTAACTGATACTGTGCTAGCCCCTAGGGACAGATGAGATGAGAAAAAGAGTGGTCCTGCCATATGGAACACCTGCAGTCATGTTACATGATGCCTGGCACAGACAGCTTGAAATCCAGCCTTGCTCACCTGCTCTTACCTTTTTCCCACAGGTATACATAATCAATGTGACCTGGTCTGACTCCACCTCCCAGACCATCTACCGGAGGTACAGCAAGTTCTTTGACCTGCAGGTGAGTTGGTCAGAGCTCGGACAGTGGCCCGAGTTTCTCTGGTGGGCTGGCCTCTCTCATACCCTCGCTTATCCAGGGAGCCCCCAACAGAGCTGTCAGGGTCAGAGTCCAGGTGGAAGCAGAGGGACAGAGGAGGGAAGCTCGAAGGTGGAGCTGGGCGCGTCTCAATCTTGCATACTGCAGGCAGACACTCGGGGCTTTGTTGGCCTCCTCTGATGGTCTTAACAGTCCTGCTTTGTCACCCTCCCTTGCCTGCAGGGTAGGAAACTGTGGTGGAGAGGTGGCAGGATGGCGGGAGGTGCTGTGTGCCTGAACAGACGTGTGTCTATAAACATCCAGGGTGAGACAGAAGCCACCACATCATTGCAGGCAAAGAAAGCAAACACACAGGGAAGACCGAAACAGAAAATAAGCAATTTTTTCAACTACAGGCACAAACTAGGCATACATACCACAGTGTCTGTCTAACCGAATGAGGCACTTGCCACCCAGTTTGTACGTGTACGTGGTAAGTGTGTGTCTCTAAGACACAAAGGCATGTTCACAAGGGAATGGTAGTGAGTTCCACAGCTACCCCTGCAGACACCCCCTTGGTGCCAGCTAAGTTAGGCCTCTTTGGGTTGCAAGTGATTGTTTTACACTTGCACTGGCTTAGACACAAAGGAGACGTGATTGGAAGGAGGGACCAGGGAAGCCTGTGCAGCCGACCACATGGTGAGAAGGGCAGTGAGGCAGAGGCTTCAGGAATGCCTGAAACCACGATCTGCTCTCCCTCTGTCTTGTCTCTGCTTCCCTCTGGCACTGCCCTCAGCTTCTGTTACCTCACACCCTGAGGAATATGGCTGTCAGCAGCTCTAGAATTTTATATCTTTTGGCTCCCAACAGAGGGGAGATTGACTGTTTCCCAGTTCCAAGTTGAAAAATCCCAGGGACGATTTTGACTGGTCTGGCTTGGGTCAGGTGCCCTCTCTGGACCAATCAGTATGACTGGGAGTTGAGGGTCTTTTAGCACAGACATGGCCACTAGGGAGCCCACCTCTGTGGATCACAGGCAAGTACTAGAGAAGGGAGAATCAATGTGAGTTGAGCAGCAGCCCTTTCAGGTAAAGCCAAGATGTTCTAGATTCCTCTCGGGGCTGTGAGCCTGGTTTAGGCCAATAAGAATGCAAAGAGACACCCACTTCTACCCTCACAGCCAGGGTCCACTCCTTTCTTGGCAGGCCTTTGGTTGTCAGTCATCTTGGAGAGGTCATCTTGGAGAGGTCATCTTGGGTGCCGTGTGCTTGCCCCCAATACCTGATTCTATCTCATTGTGCTCATTGCCCTACCTATGAGACAAGCCAAGGGTGAGCTAGCTTCCTGTATTACAAATCCTCTCTTAATCCAACAATGTGGGATTGAATATCCCATTGAATATGGGATTGAAAGCCACTCCTTACCCTCCAGCCTTCTTCCTCTCCCCTCCTCAATTCATGTCCAGTCTCCTTAATTCCGGTGTAATCTGGTGGGGTTTGCTGATACCCCATCAATGGGTGCAGTGTGCTGGACAGGAAGTGATAACTCAGCTGGGGAGAGGGAACCCTGAAAGGACTCATTGATGAGCTGGAGGGGCCTGAAAGCCAGTGGAAACTTCCAAATCAGAACTTTTCTTCCCCCTCTTCCCTTATGGTCCCCCACCCACCCTGCATTGCAGAATCTCAGGAGAAAGGAATGCTGCTCCCCCACCACCACCTCCCTTGCCTGGAGGGCTCATTCCCTGTGTGTGGAAAGGGGACACGCAAGCAGGGAGCAGCTAGTGCAGTGTGCTGGCCCTAGCTTGGCAATGGCCATGAGCTTGGCCAGGCTTGGCCATGTGGGTCATTGCTGACCTGTAGACGCAGTTTGGGAAGGGGTTGGAATTGTTCTTTGGAAATTAACTTATGAGCCAAGCATAGCATCTTTACGAACCCATTTTACCTGCCATGATGAGTTTTAGTGGCGTTCATTTTGAAAAGCCTTGCTTATTTATCAGTTCGCTGATTTTGGTATGGTGGATCCTATAGAGGAAGAACAAAAGGAGTTACTAACTCCGTCTCTGGTCACTGGTGCACCTCACAACTCATGTCCCTGAGAGGTTGTGTAAGAGAGCAGCTTAGAGTTTAGGCACTGGGGGCACATTGCCTGGGACCAGTTACTGCTGTCACCATGTAACTCCGGACAGGCTTCATCACTTCTCTAGGCTTGCTTTTCTCATCTGTAGTGTGAAGGTTCGAATTGCCTGCGCGGTAGGGTTGTTAGGAGGAACGAATGAGTGAATCCACGTTTCTCCCAACACTTAGTTGCCTAGTGAGTTGCCTGGTGTTGCCAGGTTGCAGGGATGTTGGGCTGCATGGCTGGGGGGCGTCTAGTGGCTGGAGACCCACTCACTGATGTTGCTTTGTGGCTTCCCTCACTTGGCATCACTCTGTGGTGAGCTCCCTGTGCACAGTCCCTGCCGGCATATTCAGAGCCAGGTAGGCCTCAGGCTCCTCTCTGAAGCTGTCCTAGGGGGCAGGGTGGGAGCCCGTTGGGAGCTGGGGTGTGGCCCAGGGGCAGCTCTCAGAAATGTTTTGCTGTTTTCCTTTTTGGCTGACCCTGAGAATCCCAGGCTCACCAGGCCCGCCTCCAGGGAGCTGCTCCCCGGGTTTCACCAACTCATGGTTCTAAGCCTCCTGGGGGCCGTAGACCCCTCTGTGAATCTGATGGAAGCCCTCTCCCCAGGAAAAGAGTGGATACATACAATTTTACTTACAGTGGCAAGTGTTCACAGACCCCCTGTGGACCCCCAGTGAAGAACTAGCCAGGTGTGATGGTGTGCCTGTAGTTCCAGCTATTCAGGAAGCTGAGGTGGGACGATCACTTGAGCCTGGCAGGTCGTGGCTGCAGTGAGCTATGATTGCACCACTGCACTCCAGCCTGGGTGACAGAGTGAGACCCTGTCTCAAAAAAAAAAAAAAGGAACTGCTGAGCTAAACCAGTTTAGATCATGAATCATACATTCACACCCGATACTACTTGGGCAGCATTTGGGGGTCTATTTGGATAACAACAGGAGGCCTGGACACCCCTTTGACCCCTTTGATAGACCCCTGGTTCCCCCCTGTACAAGTTGGTTTCCTGCACCCCAGTGTGGGTCTCCCCATACTTCCCCTCCCTTATGTCTCCCTCTTCAGATGTTTTCCTTTGTTCCCGAAGGCCAGGCACCCACGAGGCGGCCTTAGGTTCTCACCTCTGTCGCACAGCCCGGGAACCACGTGCAAAGCGATCCCAAGCGGTCCCTGACCCTCTCTGGTCGTGAGTTGAGGGCCGTGGGGTATGTGCAGATCCAGTTTCATTCGAAACAGCACATGGACCCTCTGTTTCTCCCTCTGAGGGCACACAGAGAGATGGACACTTGCACCCTGCCCTTCACGCTCCGCAGCCATGAGGCCAGGAAGCACTTGAAGGGTGCTCTGCCATCTGAACAGAAACCCCACACTCTTCGGTTTTTCCGTTTCTCTCCACAGCAGCTTCCACATCAGCACAGCCCTTCCCCACCCCTCACCCCCACACTCCCCAACTTCTCCCAAATTCTAAGATCTGAAGCAGAGCGTTTGTCTGCTTATTATCTTCAAAGCTCCTGCCTGGACCTAACTGCCCCGCATGTGAAGCTCTCAGTAGATCCTTGGAAATGAACAGTCTCAGGCACACACCAGCCCTGAGAACAGCAAGCAGGAGGGAGCCAAGAGCCTGAGGCTTATCCTTGGAGAAGGTTCATTGTCCCTTTGGGGTGACTCATGGCATTAAGGCCAGGGTACTTAGAATTCTGGTGGTGCATTGAGGAGCTGTTCACAGGGAATGGGGAAAGTCAGAGGGTTGGGAGAGACGGCGAGAACCCCCGCCCCGATCACCTAGTAACTGCTCATTCCACACTTTTTGAAGCCTTAGGACTGTGCAGAGCAGAGCCATTTATCTCAGCGTCCCCTTCCCATCCCACCACCCACCTTCTTCACTCACAGCTTACCTGCTACCTGTGAGGCCCTGGATTAGGGTTGCCAGATAAATATGAGATGTCCAATTAAATTTACATTTCAGATAAACAGCAAATGGTTTTTTAAGAATAAGTGTGGGCACTGGGCGTGGTGGCTTATGCCTATAATCCCAGCACTTTGAGAGGCCAAGGTGGGAGAATTGCTTGAGTTCAGTAGTTCAAGACCAGCCTGGGCAATGTGGCAAGATCCCGTCTCTACAAAAAATAAAAAAAATTAGCCAAGTGTGGTGGCATGCGCCTGTAGTTCCAGCTACTCAGGAGGCTGAGCTGGGAAAATTGCTTGAGGCCAGGGAGGTCCAGGCTGCAGTGAGCTGTGATTGCGCCACTGCACTGCAGCCCGGGCAACAGAGTAAGACTCTATCTCGAAAAAAAAAAAATATGTTCCAAACATTGCATGGCATATACTTACACTAAAAAAATTTATTTGTTGTTTATCTGAAATTCAAATTTAATTGTGCATCCTGTATTTTCACTTGTTAAATCTGGGAGCCCCAGCCTGGCTGAGTGTGAGAGGAAAGGGTGGAAGTAGAAAGATGGCAGTCCAGGCTGGCTCCGGGTAAGAGTGGATGGGCCTGTGCTAAGGCCCCCCAGGCAGCAGCTTTTGTACAGAGCAGAAGTGGCGCAGGCTGAGGAACACACTTTTGAGAAGGACAAGGTCTCTTCCTGCTAAGAATCTACATCTCGTGGGGAAGGCAAACTTGGAAACAGTTAAGTCCACTGTAGATGAAATAAATACTAGATTGAGGTACAAGCAACATGCTATGAGATGAAGAGGAAGGAAGCAGCATTCTTGGGAGAGGGAACAAAGAAGATATCCATATGGTCTCTCTCTTTTTTTTTTTTTTTTTTTACATTTATTTATTTAGTTTTTAGAGACAGGGTCTCGCTGTGTCACCCAGGCTGGAGTGCAGTGATGTGATCATGGCTCACTGAAGCCTCGACCTCCCAGGTTCAAGAGATTTTCCAGCCTGACCCTTCCAAGTAGCTGGGATCACAGATGCATGCCACCATGACTAGCTAATTTTTTTTTATTTTTTGTAGAGACAGGGTCCCACTATGTTGCTCAGGCTGGTCTCAAACTCCTGGGCTCAAGTGATCCTCCCGCCTCGGTCTTCCAAAGTATTGGGATTACGGGCATGAGCCACCACACCCAGCCCCCATATGGTCTTAATTAGTGACAGCGGCCTAGGGTGACATAGCCAAACACCTACACTCTAGTTTGGGGGTATTTGGTTGTTTTTTGAGAATCCTTATCAGGATAAAGTATGTCTCTAATTTCCTTCCTTCCTTCCTTCCCTCCTTCCTTCCTTCCTTCTATCCGCCCTTCCTATCTCCCTTTCTCCCTCCCTTCCTTCTTTCCTTCCTCCCATCCCTCCAATATTAAGTGTCTGCCTTGTACATCCAGGCGGTATGCCAGCTCTGGGACACATTGATGATCCAAAGCAGATCTGGTTCCTGCCTTTATGGGTCTCACAGCTTAGTGAGGGAAGACAGATTTTAGTTAAAAAACAAAAACAAACAATATTGTTTTACACCATTCCAGATGTAATAAAGGAAGGTGCCATAGACATCTTATAGGGAAACCTTATACTCTGGGATCAGGGCAGGCTTCCTGAAGAAGTAAGTTTTATCTGACACATCAGTGAGTTATTTTATCTTATTTTACTTTTGAGATGAGAGACTCTTTTGTGTTTCTAATGAAAGCCAAAGACTCTCTCCCCAGACAAGTGCATGAATGTGCATCTATAATTCTAATAACCTTTTTGGTTATTCATACCCCACCTGAAATCCATCCATGAGCATCAGGATAATGCCCTCTGCTCTTCCCTAGACCTTCTTCTCTCCCCATATCTCCTGCCATGAGCCTTCAGACCCAGACTCACACACAGGGGCTGCCCACTCAGAACTCCCAGGTACGGAGGCTTTAAAGCTGTACTGTCCAATGCGGTGGCCACTAGCCACCTGTGGCTATTTAAAGTTAATTAAAAATTTTTGAAATTAAATTTTAAAAATTAAACAAAATAAAAGTAAATGTTTAGTTCCTTGGTTGCACTTGCTAGATCACAAGTACTCAGTGGCGGCCGTGGCTAGTGGTTGTGTATTGGGCAGATATAGAACATTTCTATTATCACAGAAAATTCTATTACACTGGTAGTTTAGACAACTTTGAACACACAACAGACTTGAGCTGGCTTTCTGGCCACCCTACAGTGATCTGTCACCTCCCAGCCCCTTCCCGGGTTGCCCCCTGAAGTCTTCTAGGGCCCTGGCAAGAAGAGGGAGATTATTCTCCTGCATAGTTTGCCCATCCTTAGAGCATTTCAGCTCAGCAGCTATTCCAAACACTTCTTCTGGAAACCAGGTCAGTTTCCCAAGAGGGCTTCTAAGAGCCTTTCAGATGTCAAATTAAGAACAGGGAAGAGGTGAAGCTCTTAGCCTCCAAGTGGAAATTGGTTTCTTCTAAAAATAACTCACCACTCAGCCCTATCTGACCAGGAAAAGGACCTGTCCCAGGGGAAGCTGACCAGGACAGGGCCTAATGTCGAGGCCCATTTGGTGATTAAGGGCCTGGGTTGCTTGGAGGTGCAGTTGAGGTGGGAGGAGGGGTGGCAGATGCCCTTTTCAGTTGCTTTCTCACCGGTGGCTGGACCACGCTTCCAGCCTTTGTCTGTTTCCTTGCACAGCTCCTTCCTGGTCCCACTGAGGAGGGGCCGGAAGGCTCTCTGAAGCCCTGGCTCCATGGACGACTGTTTCACAACCTGACCTACAAGGCACTGGGCTACAGTAATTGCTCTGCAAACACCGACTCCACTGTGCTGCTGGTGCTTTAGTCTGAACTCTGGCCAGCGAGTGCACAGGGTCAATATTTGATCAGAGCTGGGAGAGGCCCTTTATTTTCCCCCGCACCACTTGGAAGATAGAGTTAAGAGGGTTGTTCAGGTTTGCTCATTGGCTCTGAAGGACTTAACCTATTTTGACAAGCTTTTCTCTCTCTTCCTTATTCATCTCTCCAGACTCTCCACCCATGCACCCCACCCCAGGGTCACACTCACTTTCCAGCTCTCCAACAGCCCACCTTATTATGGGTGAAAAAAATTATAATTCCTGAATCACTCATAACCAGCCTTGGAATGAATGTGTATGTGGGTGTTCATGTGTACTGATGTCATTTATGGAGCTTTATGGGATCATTGCATTTTTAGAGTTAGAGGAGTTCTTATTCCGAGTGCCTCACTTTGCAGGTAACAAACTGTGTTAATTTTTCTATTCATTAAATTTATATAAGCTTTCATTTGGTTTAATATCCAGAGCAGGCCTCAGCTGAGATCAACCTGGGGTGATCCCAGTGTGTGCCAAGAACCAACCTGAAAGCAGAAAAGAGGAGGAAATGTCTCTTCCGCAGGCACTCTGCCTTTTAATCATTGAGGGAATTTGTTCGAGATCACTGACCCTAGACTACAGCGTTGGGGCCACAGCCTGGGGAGGTAACCTGCTAAGTTCTAAGAATGATCTTGTACCAAGGATTGCGGAGAGCTCCAGCACACCTGGTGTGGCAGTGCCAGCTCCAGAATGTGCTGAGCATGGGTCATTGTGAATCCTCACATGCCCTAGACAGAGGAGAACATCAGCCTTGACTGAGGTCATTCACTGGTCCCAGGCAGGCACAGACAGCCTCATGTTGTTTGCAATTGCAGAAATGGGAAACAGCCTAAAAGACCATCCATACAGAGTCGCTAAGTCAACTGTGGTATTCTCACAGCACTTAGTACAACAGTCAAAGCAAATGAGACTGATCCATGGGTGGATCTCCAAGAAACATTCTGAACAAGCAATGCAAGTTTCAAAACAGTATTTATAGTATGATAATAATTATATTTAAAAAACTCCAACAACAAGATATATATTTTGCAGGCACACATCCAGCATACGAATGTAAATGTTTTTTAATCTAGAAGGCTGTACTCCAGATTGGTATCCGAGTCATCTCTAGATGGGGGTTAGGGATATCAGTGGGAGGAAGGACTTGATAAAGTGGGAACCTTATCTTAATGTTTTACTCTTTTAGAAAAGGAGAATGCATTCATATATTATTTGCAACATTAATATTGAATAGTTAAAGAGACACCTATGGGGGGAGCTAGGGTTGGTGGGAAGTCAAAAATAAAATATGTCTTTCCTGATCATTATGGTATAATGGGACAGAAAGCACAGGTGAAAAAAGTAAACATAAGAGCATGTCTAACAAGGAGAACATGAAACTCATTATAAAAATCACATTACCTCATATTTCCTGGACCATCATTCTAGATCATTCCTGTGGAATGTAAACTGATTAGATCCCATTACCACCAACCCCAGGGACCTGTCCAAATTATCTTGTCCAACTGGAATCTTGTATTCAGATATTACTCAAAATCTGCGAACTACATATTGAGGCAGGAAGCACTTGGGCGGGGGTTCTTGTGTCATGACAAAACTGTACTCAGAGTTGTGTGTTGCTGGGGCACAGTGGCTAAGGGCATGCACTCCGGGGCCAGGGTGCTTGGGTTTCAAGAGCAGCCCCAGCACTTACTGTCTAAGCTTTGATGAGTGATTTAACCTCTCTGTGCTTGATTTCTCATCTGTATAATGGGTGTATAGTAATAACTGCCTCACTGGGTAACAGGAAAAATAAAATGAAACAGTTCATATAAAGAAAGCCCTTAATATAGGACTGGCACAGAGACTCTAGACAGGGAAGCTGAAATGTCACCAATTAGGCCCTCAGAAGCTTAAAACTCCAAAAAGCCAGAGAGCCCCACTCCATCTAGAGACAGAAGTTTCTTCCTGTGCCCCGTTAATATAGACATCACTTTCACCAAATAGCTCGGTCTGCCTCCAGGGGAGAGAGGCAGAAGGCAGTGTTAAAGGTTTTCTAGATAAATGCTTTTCACCTCCAAAGTTTAACTACAAACCTATTTCCCTTCCAACAATGCTATTAGGAAAACATTGTTTTTTAAAAAGTGATTATTAGTTGACAGCTTTTCCTTGCTCCTGGAAAGAGGCATCTTTGATTCCTGAAGAAACACAGAGGGGTTCCAGGGGAGCCTTGTGGGGCTTCCATCGGCTCTTGGGGATTCCCTGGCTGGCTGCGCTCCACCTGGGAGCTGGCTGGGCTCCAGCGCCCCTTTCAACTTGTGCCTGTGGCCTGAGTATGAACTCCAGCTTCCTCCTGCCTCTCCTGAGTTCCCCTTTGGCAGATCCTGTTGGCAGGTGAAGGGGTTGTGGAATATTGGGAGAGGAAGACCAGGGTGAACTGGCACCTCTGGGCAGGCTCAGGATGGGAAAGCCAGTTACCACTGAGTTTGAATCCTGGGGTTACCTGCGGTCTGGCTGGAGGGTGTTGGGAAAAGTTTGGGTTGATCTTTTTTCCCCTTTAAGCAGATGGAGTTTGCAACTTCTCGTGCAGTTTCCCAACCTTGTGGGTTTAGGAAGACCCTTGTGCTTGTGGGGGCCTCTCAGGTCCAGAGCAACTCCGGACCTGGTTCCAAACAGATGGAGAGAGGTACGGAAGGAAGGTGGTGGCAGCGGGGATACAGCATCTGGGAGAGGTCTCTGCATATCTGTGCATAAAGGGAGATAAGACCCAGAGAGCTGAGCTCAGGCCCTGAGAACCACCGCCTCGGGGCCTGCCCTCAGGAGAACTTTCCACCCAGCCAGAACCTGTGGACGTCAAAAGAGCTGGGGAACTTGTGTGACACTGTAGCTGCTGGGAGTTGTCAGATATGCACCGTGCTGTAGGTGTGTGTGGGAAATCACACCTTTCCTATACAGATGAGGACTCGCTCTGTGAGCCTCATTTTGAATGGTTGTGTGCATTTGATCCAGGCCCAGGGTATTCACAGTGTTCACAGGGTGTTCGGCCAAATCCTGTTCCTAATGGACTCAAGGCCCTGTCAGATCAGACCCTCATTTGTGCAGTGGAAAATCAAAAGCCATCTCTGCCCTTTGCTGCACCCCCAGCCTCTCCATGGGGTCAATGTGGGATTTTCATACAGTGGGGGAAGCTCTTTTGTAAACTGGGGAAAATTGTAAGAAGCTGGAATGTCCTCTGGGTGTCAATCCTTGGCACTGTTCATTGGCTCTAAACTTCTGGGTGACGTCTTGTGAGTGTGAGTGCTAGGAGCCTTGGGGGCATCACTGCTCCCCCAATGACTGTCCAGCAGGGCTGAGAATGTCCCTTTCAGAGAGAGAAATCAGCTGTGTGCAAATAGCACAATATGGGAAGTACATGTTTGTCAACTGATGTTAACTATGTCCGCTGGGAAATCAGCGGTGGAATTATAAGTTTTCCAATCAGGAAGCCCTTAGAGATATCTAGCAGGATGACAAGTATCTGGCACTTATGTTGCCATCTCCCACTCATGCCTACAGCAGACATCACTAATTGATCATGGCATTCTCCTGTCCTGTACCCATGGCAGACATTGTTAATTGATTACGAGCCCAGACATGGTCTCAGAGTCTTTCTAAAAAACAAAACCAAGTATCTTTAGGACGTCACTACCTATCAGTTGGCAATGGCACCTTGAGATGAAACTAACTGGTTGCCCTCTGATCTTGCCCATTTTCCTTATTTGACAGACAAGGAAATGAGGTCCCAAGCAGGGAGTGATTTGTCCAAGATCACAGCAAGTGACAGCAGGACTAGAACTCCAGTACTCTCGCTTCTAGCTCACTCCAGTCTGGGTTCCTAGCCTTCCGCTCAGAAGTCCTCTTTCTGGGCCGGGCGTGGTGGCTCACGCCCGTAATCCCAGCACTTTGGTAGGCCGAGGCGGGCGGATCACAAGGTCAGGAGATCGAGACCATCCTGGCTAACACGTGAAACCCCGTCTCTACTAAAAATACAAAAAAATTAGCCAGGGGTTATGGCGGGCACCTGTAGTCCCAGCTACTCGGGAGGCTGAGGCAGGAGAATGGCGTGAACCCAGGAGGCGGAGTTTGCAGTGAGCCGAGATCGCGCCACTGCACTCCAGCCTGGGCGACAGAGCGAGACTCCATCTCTAAAAAAAAAAAAAAAAAAAAAGTCCTCTTTCTGTTTTTGGCTGATGAGGGCAGGAAGCTTCTGTTGCCTCACTGAGAGCGCCTGGAGGGAGTGGTGGGGAACCATTCACTCTAGAGAGAAGCTGCCTTTGCAAAGAGCTGAAGACTTCTCTCTAGATCCCAGAGAGGTCGCTGGTGGCTCCCTCCCAGGCTCAGCTGCTTCCTGGAGCTCAGCCCACATCTCCTGCCCACTGTCACCTGCCTCTCTCATTGTTGAATAATAAACCCCAGCTTTGCCAGGGGCAGTGTCAGAGTCGGCTCACACCACCTGCATGACTGCTCAGAGCTGCACACTTTGTTTTCCTGGTGTACAGTGTCATGTCAGGGTGTGTTTGGGTGTCACGTCAATGAGGCGTTGGAATGCAGTTGCTGCCTCTGCCACCTCCTTCCTCCTCTGCTCCTAGGCCCAAAGGTCCGACTTAGAAAATTCAGCTCTGCCCCTACTGGGCCCTCATCTTACCCCTCTTTGGATAACCAACAGGAAAGTTGTCTGGAAAGTGTGTTGGGTGACAGTGCCCCCCCTCCAAACTGGAGAATAAAGGGAAGGAGGATCTTTGGTGGTGGCCAGGTGAGTGTTGTGTGTGCGTGTGCGCGTGTACGTATACACACCCTGTGAAGCTTCAGGTGTGACCAGGTCACTCTCTTCCTGCTGGAGGGAATTTCAAGTGCCTCCTGACACCTCTAGAGGAGCACTAGCTACGTGCCTGACTCCATGCATGGTGTTGGGGACCCTAAGGGGAAAATCCAGAGTCATCCTGGGTGAAAGAGCCCTCAGCTGGCAGAGCATGAGGGTAGAATGCACAGAACGGGTGTTACCGCACTAAGTGGGCAGCCCGGGATGTAGACTTAGACTACCTGCATCGTGCCTGCATGCTATGGGCATTCCCTTCGGCTTGTGGGGGCAGCTTCGATCTGGGGCCTGAAGGTCTTGACATCCTGGTCCTCCCATCCCCCCCATCCTCCCCCACTGACGATGGCAGCAGCTGGTTTTGTTTTTGACTCTTTTGGAATGAGGCATGTGGGGAGTCTGGTAAGCTATGGGAGCCTGAGCTGTGGGCTTTTCTGAGGGAAGATAGAGTTATTTGTCCCTCTGGGAGGCAATCTGCCACCAGCGTGATGACCGGGAGATGTGAGCTGCATTGATTACCTCATCGGCAGCCCCTGCCCCAGGCTGGACCTCAGCTTCCTGATGATTTTAGGGGCTGCCATCTCTGTGTCTCAGGGACACTAGTTTATTTTATTTTATTTTTTGAGACAGAGTCTTGCTCTGACACCTAGGCTGGAGTGCAGTGGTGTGATCTCAGCTCACTGCAAGCTCCGCCTCCCGGGTTCAAGCAATTCTGCCTCAGCCTCCCGAGTAGCTGGGATTACAGGCACCTGCCACCATGCCTGGCTAATTTTTGTATTTTTAGTAGAGACGGGGTTTCTCCATGTTGGCCAGGCTGGTCTCGAGCTCCAGACCTCAGATGATCCGCCTGCCTCGGCCTCCCAAAGTGCTGGGATTACAGGCATGAGCCACCACACCTGGCCTCAGGGACACTAGTTTAGATTGGAACATTGTGGGAGTAGTTGGGATATTGGAGCTTTTTCCTTTATACCCTCAATTTAGCTGAAGCCAAGGAAAAAAGATTTTAGATCTCCCAGAGACCTCCACAGATGGATGACATCAGGCTCTCCAAAGGACTTGTGGGAGTCCTGGTGCCAAATTCCCAACTTTCCAAGTAGGGCAGCATCCCCCAGAGATGGAAGGTTCAGGCTGTGTTATCAGCCAGACTCATTTGGGTTTGCGCCTTGGCCTGCCCCTTTACCAGTTATGTGAACCTGAGTTATCCTCCAGGAGTCCCCACCTTCCCATCTGCAAAATGGCTGTACTCACAGAGCCTGTCCCATAGAGCTGTTGTGGGATGTGAAGATGAGCCTCAGGAAAGCCTTGCCATCATGCCTGGAGCAGCTGTGAAGCATTATTATTATGAGATTGTTGGTGCTGCCTCTGGCACCCCTGGAGAGGGCAAGGGGCTCCGATCCTCCCTGTGAACACAATGCATGCCCAGCCTGGATTAGGGGAACATTTTTCCCAGCCACAGAAGGGTCTTGGGTACCTCCAAGCTGCAGTAAATCAATGCTTTGGGGCTGGCGAGGAAACAGACCCCAAAGCCACCAGGGTTTGGCTCTATCTGCTAATTATGGAGCCTTGATCTGGTGCTCAGTAAACGAAGTGGCCAGTTCATCCATCCTGGCAGTCTTGTGCTCAGTGCTGGCTGGGGGGCTCTGGAAGAGCCCAGGAATGTGGCCCATTTAGATATACCTTGTTCAAAAAGTTTTTTTTGTTTGTTTTTTGCCAAACAGGAAGCATGAGGCTGGTGTTTGGGCTGGAGCTGAGATGCTGTCAGAGGGTCTTTGGGTGGGTGACAAGCTGGCCATTCTTCCTGCTGAGACAGTCCCGGCTGCACTTCCCGAGGGCAGCCCTGGTGGAGGCCAGCCTGCCTTGCTCCCCAGGGAGACAGGCTCGGTTTTTTTCTCGGTTTCCCAGGGCTTCACTGCTCATCTTGGAACCTTTGAGGAGGAATCCCCAGTGGGAGGAGGGTGGAGGGAAACCCCTCTGTGTGTGCCTGCCCCCACTCTATCCAGCAGTGCAACAGGGTGGGGACCAAGACAGAAGAGACTGGGCCAGGCAGTCTGGCAAAGTGCCAATGTTTTAAGAAAATTGTGTAGGAGGACTCCAAAGTGGGAGATTCTATCCATTGCTTTATATATATATTTGGTGCATATTGAGAAAAGTCTGCTGCTGCCTGAGTCTGGCAGTTGGGACAGTTTGGAATACCTGGGTTTCTTGGCTGTGTAGTCAAGAACCAGGGTGCGGGCTGGAGCCATGGGCCTGTGCCCTGGATGGGTGACAGAATCACCTGTGATCTGGGTTCACCTGCGAGCCAGGTTAAAAATGTATCCAGATTCCTGTTCCCCAGCAGCCTCCTGAATCTGACTGTCTAGGGCTGGGTCCCTGTGTCTGGAGTTCAGACAGGCTTGATAAGTGAATCGGATGCAAAGCGGGACAGAACTGTGGAGTGTTGGGATAAGGAGACCCTAGGGCCTGAGGAGCTCCCAGTCCCAGCGGCTAAGGGCTTCTCTCACCTCTGCATTTTCTCCTCAGCTCAGGAAGGGCAAGAAGGAAGGAAAGAACCTAGGAACAAACTTGACTTGCTCCTCTTGAGGCAGGGGAGGTTGGGGAGCAGTGGTGGCCCCTCAGGCTGGGGGACTCTCTGTAGGAACGAGTGTTGGCACGTGCTTTGTGTCAGGCCCTGTCCCATGTCCTTTCTATGATCACCCCTGAACTGCTTACAGCCCACCCTGGGATGTAGGCACCACCACTCTCCCCCACTTTTAAAAATTTATTTTTATTTTCTATTTATTTTTTTAAGAGGTCTCACTCTATCACAAGGCTGGAGTGCAGTGGTACAATCATAGCTCATTGCAGCCTCACTCCTGAATAGCTGGGAGTACAAGTGTGCACCACCGTGCTGGACTAATTTTTTAATTTTTTGTAGAGATGGGGGGTCTCGCTATGTTGCCTGGACAGGTCTCAAACTCTTGGCCTTAAGTGATCCTCCTCCATTAGCCTCCTTAGTAGCTGGGATTAAAGGTGCAAGCCACCGCCCCCCAACATTCCCCCTTTTTTTAAAAAAAGAGATGAGGGTACCCAGGTCACATAGGATGTCAAGGTCTCACCCACAGGTAGGTGGAGGAGCCAGGATTCAGACTGGGCAGTCTGGTGCTGGAATCCATGCGCTAAGCTGTTCCTCTCTGCTGCCACTTTGATGTGCTGCAGAGCCAGACTGGGAGGCCCCACACCTCGAGGAGGAGAGGAGTCCTTTCCCTTCCTTGCCAAGAAGGCTTCAGCTGTAGAGCAGAAGGGGCAGATGGGGGCTGGGCATAGAGAGAAATGGTCAGTTTCTGTATGTTCATTTCCTTTCTCTGCTCAGGCGTCTTGGATTCTCCCTGTGGTGTTCTCTCTCTGTCTCTCTTTCCTCATTTTCTCTATTTCTCTCTCTGTGTCTGTCTGAGGTCTCTGAGCCCATCTCTGGCTGTGGCTCTGTTTGTTCCTGTGACCTTTCCCTGAGCCTCCGTCTGCGGTCTTATGTCAGCCTCCCTGGAGGCTTTTTCTCTCGCCCTGATTCTGTCTTTGCCAGTCTCGTCTGCATGTCTCATCCCAGGATGCGGCTGCATCCCAGGCAGGAGTCTGGGAGGACAGGTGGAAGCCTGCTCTGGTCTGCATGGGAGTCTCCAGCTGGGACTAGTGAAGGCAGAAGCCCTTGCAGGGGAGGAAAGCTGCTTCTCCTCCTCAGGAGACTGTGGGGAAGCGGAGGCAGCTTTCCCGAGAGTGGCTCACGTATATGCACGCCTTTTGGAATCAGGTGGCAGTCTTGGCATCTGATGGGGAGGCTGTCCTGCCTCCTGTGGGCAGCTGTGATGGCCAGCCAATGCTCTGTCCTCCTCCAAGAAGAGCGGTGACTGCTTCCTCCCTTCCCTGGGCCATGCTGTGCCAGGGGGCCCTATGAGTACAAGGGGCTGGCAGTGGCCTCAGCCCTCACTCAGGCTACCCCCGGAGAGTGGGGTTCAGAGTCCCTGTGGGTGGGGTTAGGGGCACGGAGGGCAGGAGTCTTGGGCCAGCTCTTCCCCTTATCTGACTGGACGGAGGGTCCCCTGGGTCTCATCTGTCTGTTCCATTACCTAATCCCTGCCCACCCCCGTGCTAGCTCTTCCTCTAAGGCCACACCTGCCCCATTGCTGTTCCTGCTAGAAATAGCTGAGCAGTGGGCAGGTGCCCAGGAAAGGGAGTGGCTCTTGTAGGGACAGGCTGGCCCCCAAGCTGTCAGCGATCCAGGTCAGGTAGGTGTCAGGAACAGGCTTGGGGCAGGGCTTTGCTCGCCCTTGAATATCTTCTATCAGTGAACAGCCGTTTTCTCTGGTCCAAGCCTTTGCCGTCAACTGGAAGGAAGGGTTGGGGGTGAGCACCTGATCACATTTGTTGAGCACCTGCTAAGGGCAAGTGTTGGTGTTCAGAGTGGGGCTGAGGGGCTGGAGACAGATGCAACCCGAGCTGACCCGCAGACTGGTTACCCATCTAAACAGACATGCCTAGTAGGCTGCCGCTCCCAGGTGTCTCTGTGTGTAAGCCACACGTGTGCCTCCACCTCAGTGTGTTCCAAACCCAGCTGCCATCTGGACCCTTCCCCACATCCTCCCCACTCCCTTCTTCTCCTTTTCCCCCTTCTCCCCTTCCTTCCTCATTCTTACTTCTCCTCCTCCTCCCCCACCTCCTCCCCTTTCTTTTCTTCTTCTTCCTCCTCCACCCCAGCAGACCCATCCTCCTACCTCCTCACTGCACCCCCTGAGTTTTTACTGGGACTGCCCTGCCCTCCAGCCAGCTGCTGCCAGTGCTTCTCTGTGCTGCAGCTTCTCTCCAGTGTTTATTTGTAATTATGAATGTTTTCAATCCTATAGAAAATAATATCACAGGCATGAGAGGACCTACTGCCCAGATTTAACACCTGTGAATATTTTGCCACATTTGCTTCAGATATGTCTCTTTTAAATAAATAAAATGGTGCAGATAGAAGAGGTGTCTGGTCAATGCTACATTCCCTTCCTCCTGCCTTGGGTCTGCGTGTAGGAGTGGAACTGGAGGTGGAGAAGGGCTGGGGTTCAGGTAGGCTGGGAAGGTGCTCCAGGCATGGGCATCCACGTGGGCAACATGTGGGACAGGACCGCCTTGGGCATGCACAGAGGCTAGGGCAACCCCTGCTTCTGTGACCTCTTGGGGTCTGGAGTCCAGGAAGGGCGGGACCTGGAAAAGGGCAGGCCTGCACACAGGTGCCCCAGCAACCCCCGAGCAGCCAGCACCTTCTGTCCCTGCACTTCCTCCTCCTCCTGCACCTCATTCCAGGTGGGCAGCTCCCCCTGTTTGAAAGGAGCCCATCACCTGGGTCAGCAGCTGGGCTGCCACCTGGAGAAGTAGCCTGCAGCTGGGCACCAGGGTGGGCTTGGAAGACAGCAAGCTTTGCGGGGTACTTTTCCTGTTGCATTTCCCAGGTCCCTGGCAGGAGGCAGTTTTTCCCCCAAGGAGAGCCTCATTAGAAGGGCTGGCAGCAGAGCCTGGGAAGCACAGGCTGCCCCAGGCGGCTCGCCTCACTGCGGGGGCTGCTTTACAAGGCTTCCCTGGCAACACTGCCCGAGATTTATTTTTAGCTCTAGGGATTCCTCTCTTTTTCCATCTGGGCTCCACCTTGTTCTCCCCTTTTCCCACTGTGAAGGAACAATGGGAAGTCCTTGGCTTAAGGAGATTCCCAAAAGAAGTTACAGGAGACGTCTATGGGCAAAATAAATGCCTGACCTCAGTGACCAGGGAGGAAGCCATCCAAGCAGCAGATGCCAGCTTTGACACCTTCAGACCTGTACGGGGCACACCTGTGCCTGGGTCAGCTGCTATGTGCATCTAAGATGCCAAAAGGGATTCGAACCCAGTTGGGACCACCCCATACCTGGCCAGTCATGTCCCATATCCAGCCCAACAGCAAGTCAGCTCGTCCTCAGCTCATCTTCTCAGACTTCCCTCCAGAGACAGCCTGGATCTGCCCTCTTCCTCTGCATCGACTCTGCCCCCACCCTCGTCCAGCCCCGCACCGACCTGTCACCTGGGCAACTGAGACAGCCTCCTCAGGGGTCTCCACATTCTCACTGTCACCTCCTCTATAATCCAGTCTTCCCACGAATCAGAGCCCTCCTAAAACATAAACCCTATCCTAGCAGACCATGGCCTTGAACCTTTCTGAAGACTCCCTTTCTTTTTGGAATGAACTCCAAACTCCTGCCTGCCCCCAGGCCCTGGGTGATGGCCCTGCCTGCCCTTCCAGACCTGCCTCTGTCACCTTCCTGTCGCTTATTCTCAGCACCCCAGCTCGCTCGCTTCACCTGCTTCTTGGGCACCAAGCGCAGTGCTGCCACCAGGCCTTTGTCCTTGCCGTTCCCTCTGTGTGCAGTCCTTTCCCTCAGGTCCCCAAGGAGCTGACTTCTGGGCACTCAGCCTCAGCTCACATGGCACCTCTCACAGAATCAGAGAGCCCCCCCAGCCGTGCATTCATGTACTCTGGGTCACTTTGTCACATTCTACTGTCTTCAAAACACTTATTGCAACCTATTATTATCTTTTTTTTTTTTTTGGAGAGATGGAGTCTCCCGGTGTTGCCCAGGTGTTGCCCAGGCTGAACTCCTGGGCTCAAGCC
Organism: Hylobates moloch; assembly: GCF_009828535.3. Lineage (NCBI taxonomy): Eukaryota > Metazoa > Chordata > Mammalia > Primates > Hylobatidae > Hylobates > Hylobates moloch. Next base: position 29,782,677 of record NW_026652278.1, read on the forward strand.
ATCCTTCCACCTCAGCCTCCTAAAAGCTGGGATTACAGGGATGAGCCACCACGCCCAGCCCATTGTCTTCTTAACTATTGTTTACTATGTCATTCCTCACCTCCCTCCCCTTCTCCCCAGAATGTGAGCTTTCAGAGAGCAGGATCTTTCCTGCCCCACAGCTTCTGTTTTCCCAGTGCCTAGAACAGTACCTGCCATATAGTGTGTGCTTGGGAAATCATTATTGAATGAATAAAGGAATGCATAGTGAGCTGCCGCTGGGTATGAAGGAATGGGAGAGAGAGGCCTGCTGTCCTCCTCCTCCGCTTTAAAGGCAAGTTTTATTTAGCTCCCATTCCTCCTCTTGTGTGCCCATCTTTGCCTATGGGCTAGATTTACTATTGGGATCCACTTGTTAAGGATTAGATGAAATCTTTATGGCAGAGAACAATGAGGGCTTCTCAAATTTTCATGTGCACATGAACTACTTAGCAATCTCGCTAAGAGATTCCGATTCAGCAGGTCCGCCTGGGGTTTGAGACTTCGCTTTTCCATCAAGCTCTGAGATGATGTCAGTGCCACAGTCTGCCTTGGGTAGCACCGGCGTGGAACATTCGGAGGATATGTTTGAAGTCCCTCTTCTCCATTCCTCTCTTCTTCCTCTTTCAGTCCCAGTGGGATCTTTCCCTTGTTAGGTCATAGCCCTTCGTGACCAGGTGGGGATCTGATCTGGTGAACTTGGGCTTTGTGAGGAGCCCTATTGCAGCACTTCCCAGAGGCTGCCCAGGAATGGCGTGGGCTGCCTCGGAGAGGCAGTGGCTTCCCCTCATTGGTTCCTCTGAGCTTGAGGGTCATGTGTCGGGCGTGCTGCTGCCCCTGTGGCAAGGAGGAGGCCCCTCCCTGCAATTCAGCTTTGTGTCTCTGTGTGCTTTCTACAAGCTTTGAAACCAGGATCTTGAGGTGTGGCTCATTCACCTAGAGTGACTTTCAGAGGCCATCTGGCAAGTCCTCCACCCTTCTCAGTCCTTCCGGGGGAAAGCATGGCATTCTAACCACTGTGCATGTGGGTTTGATAGATAGGGCTGTGGGAGAGGAGTGATGGTTTAGTTCCAGCAATAGTTGAGTCATGTAGGGAATGTAATGCCTGACTTGATATATCTAAGGATAGAACTGCAAGAGGAATCTACACTTTGTATTGCCTTCCCTCTTTTAGTTTGTTTCAACAGACCTTGATTGAGCTCCTCTGTATGAGTCAGGGCAGGCTAACTGCTGTATAACAAACTCAGTGGCTCAACATAATAAAGATTTATTTTCTGCACAGGTCCCAGACCAAAACAAGTCACTAGAGGGCTCCGCTCCAGGCAGTCATCAGGAACTCAGTCTCCCCCAGCTGGTGACCCCATCCTGCGTGGAGTTTTACATCTAGCCAGCAGGCAAAGGAAGACAGAATATGAAGGATTGCAGGGAGATTCTGTGGGTTATGCCAAAGGGAGGGGGGTACATAACCCTGCTCAGGTGCCACTGGTCAGGATTTAATTCCATGATTGTACCTCCCAGCAAGGGAGGCTGGGAAATGTATTCTAGTCGTAGGTCCAGGTGTGTGTTGGATACCATGATGGACAGTGAGAATATCAAGGCACAGACATGACTTTCAAGAAGCTCACAGGCATTTGGAAGGGAACAGTTTCATAAGCAAATCATTAAATCCAGTATGGTAAGCACAGTTCTAGAAGTGTGACCGATCTGCAGGAGTGATGGGGAGGAGGGAGCTGTGGAACAGCAGGTTACACCTGCAGAGACCTCAGGCAGGCCAGGCAGTGTGCCGGGATGGACAAGCAAGGGTGGCAGGGCGTGTGACTAGAGAGGTCAGTTGAGCAGAGGTCATGAATAGGCTCGTGTCCCACAGGCAGCAGAGAGCCAACAAAGGGTGTGAAGCCAGAGATGAAATCTGCAGATTGGGGAGCAAGTTGCAGCAATGTTAGAGACTGGTTCGAACTTAGCACTCTCCTTGCCTGGACATTCAAAGAGGTTTCACAGGTATCTCGGTCTCTCGTGCCAGGAAGTTTCCAACAGAGGAGGAAGGGGTGGCAGTGGGGAGGTGACTCTCCAAGTCACCTGGTGCAGGCAGTGCTTCTGGCCGGAGTTTGTTGGGCCTGCCTGACCATTGAGGGTTCCACTCAGCAGCACAGGGCCTGGATGGTGGCTTCTAGTGTCTTCAAGGATGCTTTCATTGCCCTCTCCTGAGTTCTAGGATGGCCCAGCCACTGTTACTTCCTGGGAAGGCCAAAGAGGCTGGTGCTGGTTCACAGCCCCAGGGCTCCATATTAACCAGGCAAGGCTGCAGGGAGGAGCTGAACTCTGCCCGCTTGACCCCAGCCTTCTGCAGTAGCCTACTCTTTTACTTTTCCTTTTGACAAGACTTTGGAGGAAGAAGGTTCTGAGACCTATGGGCACCTTGACCCATTTAGAATAGAGAAAAAAATGGGGAATGGAGATGCTTGGGGAAGGGAAGGAGGAAGGCAAGGATGTTAGACTGTCATTTAGAAGTGTTCCACTTGGCTTCCCTTTCCAGGAAGCCCATCAGGGTGGCACACTGGGGGCCCGCTGGAATCTCCTTGCCTTAAGCAGCAGCCTGGGCCCAGGCCCGCTGAGGGTCTGTTTTGGCTTCGTCTTTGCCAAAAAGTGCTCTCTTTGTCCCAGATTTCGGTCTGAATTTGATCCCGTAGTGGCCAGGGCACTTGGGGTACCACAGTTCTAGGCCATTTGGAGGATGAGAAGAATCAAGAACAACTGGGGCTAGGGGTGTGGTTCAGCCGGGAAAAGGTTAAAGCCGGTTGCCTTCCTTCCCCTTCCCCCTTCTTCAGGGCCTCCTCCTATTTTGGATAGTCCTTGGAGTTTGTGTGAGAGAGAAAAGTGTCAGGCAGCTTTGGGGAGAATTTCAAAAACCTGTGAGTGGTCTCTGGCAAGGCTAGGGGATGGCTAGAGACCCCCAGGAGGAAACAGAGTGACCACAGCCAGCAACCTGCCAGAAAACACCTCAAATCTGGGCAGACTTCCTTCTCTGCGGAGTGTCACCACCGGCGCCCTGGGCTGGTGCCAGGATTTCTCTGGCTGGCTGTCCCACACACAGATGTTTCTTTCACCACTCTCCGTCCTCTGTACTGGCCAGATGTGTCTTCCTAGAATTCCACTTTCACAGTGCTCCTCCTCTGCTCAGCAGCCTCAGGGGCTGCCTATTGCCTGGAGGAGGAAGTCCGAGTTCTTCCCCTGTTTCAGATGACCCCTGCAGCCCTGCCCCTCACACTGCCCCATGCATACCCTCCCTGCTCCAGCACCAGGCTCCCCCAGCTCCCACACTTCCTAGGGACGAAAGGGAGGGAAGTTCACAAGCAGCTGGGGCTGGCACACTGGGGTATCAGGAGGATGCTAGGGTGTAGCTCCCATCCATAGTAAGAAGCCAGCCCCGCACGGTGCCTCATGCCAGGCGGGTGGATCGCTTGAGGTCAGGATTTCAAGACCAGCCTGGCCAACATGACGAAACCCCATCTCTACTAAAATACCAAAATTAGCTGGGTGTGGTGGCAGGTGCCTGTAATCCCAGCTACTCGGGAGGCTGAGGCAGGAGAATCGCTTGAACCCAGGAGGCGGAGATTGCAGTGAGCCGGGATCGTGTCACTACACTCCAGCCTGGACGACAGAGCAAGACTCCATCTCAAAAACAAAAACATAAACATAGTAAGAAGCCATGCCTCAGGTTCTGTGACTCCTGGGGAGACTCTATTCCTTCTGCCAGGAGCCAGGCTCAGAGCTGGCCACATGCAGAATCTCTGATCTGACTCCTTTTGTCACTAGCTCCCCAGGTGCTCTGCTGCCCTGGCCTCATGCTCTTCACTCTTGGCCAAGGGAAGCTGAAGTCACCTGAGCGATCTGTGTTGGGACAAAGCTCAACAGCCTTAGGATGAGAAAAGGTGTGAAATTATAGGTGAAAAACCCAAAAGGCCTTACAGCTGTTGGCAGTTAGGGTTAGATGGGCTTGGCAGACGGCCCTGAGCAGCTCCCTGAAAGCAGAAAGGGCTGGAGGAGGGCATCAGAGATCAGGAAAACACCACTGGAGTCTCTTTACCTTAAAACTGGTGACCCCATTCATCCAGCACTCACGGTAAGGCAAGCACACCTGCTCACCTGTATTCTCATTTCATCCGCACAGTGCCATGGGGCGCTGTTTCTACTCCCACTTTACAGATGAGAAAATGGGGTCACAAAGAGATTAAGTGACTTGGCCAGGGTCATGTAGCTAGGAAAGAATAAGCTGGAGTTCTGACTTCAGCCCTCAAGCACTCCATGACTGACTAGAACACTAATAATGGTAAAACAGTGCCAAGAGAGGTGCCTCCTTCTGGGGTTTCCTCTGTGCCTGGCCTGTGTTACAGCGCTCTACCTATTCATTCCCCCCCCGCCCCGCCTTTTTGTTTTTTTTGGAGACGGAGTCTCACTCTATCGCCCAGGCTGGAGTGCAGTGGCACGATCTCGGCTCACTGCAAACTCCGCCTCCCGGGTTCATGCCATTCTCCTGCCTCAGCCTCCCAAGTAGCTGGGACTACAGGCATCCACCACCACGCCCGGCTAATTTTTTATTTTTTATTTTTAGTAGAGACAGGGTTTCACCGTGTTAGCCAGGATGGTCTCTATCTCCTGACCTCGTGATCCTCCCGCCACGGCTTCCCAAAGTGCTGGGATTACAGGTGTGAGCCACTGTGCCCGGCCCATTTTCCCTTTTTAACCTCAGCCACCATGGAGGGGAAAAACAGGCATGGCCCCATTTTACAGATGAGTAGACTGAGGCTCAGAGAAGTTAAGTGGGAATAGTGACTCCTGGCATTTGGCAGCACTTGCTTGCATCTTCTCCTTGGATCCTCACAACACGTGTGGAGACAGGCAGGTCCAGCATTTCACAGATGAGGCTGTGGTTACCCGGAGAGGCCAAGCCATTTGCCCCAGTTGCCCAGCCACTTCTTGCAGGCTAGAACTGGAATCCTCCTCTGTTGACTCCAACCTAGTACTCTTTCTCTCCTGCACAAAGGCCATGGGTCAGCAGGTGGGGGTCTGTGGAATGAGCCCACTGGGGTAGGTTTGGGGACAGGCATCGGTACTTGGGCACCTTTTGGGCATCAGAGAGAGGCTTTCTGTGGCTTGAGGATTTCCCCTGGGATTGCATCCTCCAGCACATCTTTGCTTAATTCACCCTGTGTACATCTCACTGCAGGTGTCAGGCTATCCGCCCAGGCCCAGCATGTTAAATGTCACGTCCTGGCCAGCCCCCACACACGGAATGAGCTGCTGCGAAAGCCAGAGGCCTCCTCCCCAACCCTGGCCCACGCACGCCAGCTGGGCAGCTCCCCTGGGGCCTCTAGATGCCCAGAGCCAAGCTGGCCCAGGCCAAGACACCTCCCAGACCCATCCACCCCTCTCAGTCTCCCCGCCGCCTCCCTGACCTCAGGGTTGTAGTTTCCTAAGCACTTTCCCTGGCATGAGGGACGCCGCCTGGCGTCATAACAACAGTAATGGTGACAGGGGTGATGAGAATAGCTGGTGTGTATGGAGCACCTACTCAGTGCCACGCTCTGTGCCAAGCACTTTACCTACATTATCTCATTTAATCCTCTCACCCACCCGACTAGTCAGGTTCCGTCCCCGTTCCCATTTCACAGATGAGGAAACTGATTTGAATGCAGAGCTGCCTAGCTATGCACGATTTATTTTTCTTCACATTTTCTAAAATGTTGTGCAAGCACCACTGTGATTCAGGAAGAGACTCTTCATAGTATACGGACAGATATTTATCCTTCAATGGTTATGTTTTGTTTTAACGTGTTAATGGTATGGGTTGAAGTTTTTATGTGTTCCTCCCAAAATTCATATATTGAAGTCCTAGCCTCTGGTACCTCAGAATGTGACCTTATTTGGGAACAGGGTCATCAAGATGTAATTAGTTGAGATCATCCAGGAGTAGGGTGGCTCCTAATCTAACATGACTGGTGTCCCTATTAAAGGGGGAAATTTAGACACACACACACACAGGGAGACATCATGTGGAGATGAAGGCAGAGATCAAGGTGCTCCTTTTTACAAACCAAGGAAGACCATAGATGACTTACATCCCTGAAGCTAAGGGACAGGCATGGGACAGACCCTCTCTCACAGCCCTCAGAGGGAACCAACCTGCCCATACCTTGATACTGGACTTCTAGCCTCCAGGACTGTGAGACAATCAAACTCTGTTAAGACACCTAGTTTGTGGTACTTTGTTACGGTGGCCCTAGCAAACTAAATACAGTTAGAATACACACACACACACACACACAGACACAGACACATGCATGCACACAATACACTTTTTTTTTTTTTTTTTTTGAGACAGTGTCTAGCTCTGTCACCCAGGCTGGAGTGCAGTGGCATGATCATGGCTCACTGCAGCGTCAACCTCCTGGGCTCAATTAATCCTCCCTCCCCAGTGTCCCAAGTAGCTGAGACCACAGGTGCACACCACCACACCCAGCTAATTTTTAAATCTATATATTTTGTAGAGGTGGAGTCTCACCATGTTTCCCAGGCTGGTCTAAAACTCCTGGGCTTAAGCAATCCTCCTGCCTTGGCCTCCCAGAGTGCTGGAATTACAGGCATGAGCCACGGTGTCCGGCTATACACTTATGATTTGAAAACAGAGAAAGGGGCCATGAGCCAGATAATATAGGCGGCCTCTTGAAGCTAAAAAAGGCAAGGAAACAGATGCTCCCCTAGAGCCCAGGGATGGAAATGGCTCTGCTTTCCCCAACCCAGATGCTGTAGACAGCAGCTTAGTGAGTGTGTGTTATTATCGAGCGGGCATCTGAGACCTCCCACCTGCCAGTCCCCATCCCAGAGACTCCAGCCACATACAGTGCCGTCCTTGAGCTGGATTCTGAAAATGACTTCTCCATCTTGTCACACTGCTGGTGATGCTTTAGGGCACCCTAATTCCCCCTGAGAGTGGCACATCAGGCATCTGCCCTCATCCAGCCCTGGTGCCAGCTGTGTGGTCATCCTCAAGTCGCTGGAATAAATGATCAGGGGCCTCCACCCCGGATCCCAGCACTTTCTCTGACACACAGCAGCATTTCATGGAATCCATGAGCAAGGCAAATCACTCCCATCCCACTGCTTCCTGTAGCAATCCTGACAGGCCCACTGCCGAGCCTAAGTCCCTGCCATTCCTCCCCCTGGAAGGCCTTCCTCCCGTTTCCCAGCTCTCTGTTCAAGGCCTGGCTCTGATGTCTCTTCTAAGACATCCTTTTGCTCACTCCAGCCACACTGATCTTGTCTTTTCCTAAACTCCCATCGCCTGGCTTTTCCTACCACTCAGCAGGTTGACACCCACTTAATGCTGCTAGGTAAGTCCCTTGTACCCATGTGGGTGTCCTAGCTCCCACTCAGATCACAGACCATGACTGGCGCTCCTGAAACCTGCTGATGTGGTAAAGGCCTGGTTGGGAAGGGACTTGAAGTAGTGAAGGCTTGCATCTTTTCCAGAAAATGGTCAAAGAAGACTTCTTTGACTTGTTAAGGAACTTTAGAACCTGGAGTGGGCTCCCTGTCAAAGTTGGGGTGTGTTCTGGCACCGTGCTTCCTCAGCGTGGCATGAGCCATGTCCCAGCTAAAAGCATCCCAACTCTTTGCCAGGGTGGACAGGTCCTCTCTGCCTCCTCTCTCTCTCTTCCTGGCTGTTCCTTCAGGCCTATCTGGGGGGCCACTAGTATGGAAATGGCAGAAGAGTCACTTGAATATAGATCATTAGAAATTATCCAATCTGCATAACACTCCAGGCGTCCAGCTGGGACACCGGAAGGGCTGCACTTTAGCAGCAAGGACCTAAGTAAGACCCTAAAGTAAGGCCTACTGTAAACTCACCCTAATGAAACCCAAGAATAAGTCCTAACAGTATCCACAGAGGAGACAGAATTTGAAGGTTGAGTCAGATCAAGTTAGAGGTACTTGGAAAATACCTAGGACTTTCCATAGATCCCCCTAAGAAAGCATAAAACTCTGCCTACATAAGTTTAAGGTGATTAACCATTACTTGAATTGGCTACTAGAACAAAAATCAACACTTTTCAGAGAAAAATAACAGAATCCAGAGTCTCTACAGCATATTAGCCACAATGGCAAGTATAAAATGAGACATTACTAAGTGGTCAAAGAAATAAGAAAATATGACCCATAGGTGTAAAAAAGTACTAGAAACTAACACAGAGATGGCCCAGATGTTGAAAGACTTTCAAACAGTTAACTAAAGGAAAATATGGATTTAATGAGTAAGCAGATAGTAGAGAAATGGAAACTATAAAAAATAGAGTCAAATAGAAATTTTGAAACTTAAAAGTGCCATAATTGAAATGAAAATTTCACTGGATGAGCTTACCACTAGTATGGAAATGGCAGAAGGATCACTTAACTTGAATATAGATAATTAGAAATGATCCAATCCGCATAACAGAGAAAAAAGAATGAAGAAACACACGCAGAGTCCCAGAAACATGTAGTATAATATGCAGTCTTCTGACTTACATGTAACAATAGTCCTAGAAACAGAAGAAAATTATAATGGAGTAGAAACAAAACTTTTTTTTAAATGGCCACAAATTTTCTAAATATTGTGAAAATTATCAACTTACAGATTCAAGAAGCCCTGTGAACTCCCAAAGAGAATAAATATAAAGAAAATGGCTAGGCATGATGGTTCATGCCTGTAATCCCAGCACTTTGGGAGGCCAGGACAGGAGGACCACTTGAGGCCAGGAGTTCAAGATCAGCCAGGGCAACATAGTGAGACTCTGTCTCTACAAGAAAAAAAGACAGTTAGCTGGGTGGTGCACACCTGTAATCCCAGCTACTCGGGAGGCTGAAGTGAGAGGATCACTTGAGCCCAGAAAGTCAAGGCTGCAGTGAGCTGGGATTGTGCCACTGCACTCCAGCCTAGGAAACAAAAGCTTGACTCTGTCTCAAAGAAAGAAAAGAAGGCTGGGCACAGTAGCTCACACCTGTAATCTGAGGCAGGCAGATCACTTGAGCTCAGGAATTCCAGACCAGCCTCACCAACATGGTGAAACCCCGTTTCTACTAAAAATACAAAATATTAGCCGGGCATGGTGGCACAAGCCTGTAATCCCAGCTACTCAAGAGGCTGAGGCAGGAGAATCGCTTGAACCCGGGAGGAGGGGGTTGCAGTGAGCCGAGATTGCAGCACTGCACTGCAGCGTGGGCAACAGAGCGAGACTCTGTCTCAAAAAATAAATAAATAAAAGAAAGAAAAGAGAAGAAAAACCACACTTAGCGTTATTGTCCCTCTCTTTTTCTGTGATGCTCCCTGATGTGTCCCCTGCATGTAACACAGTGACTGGTTAGTCCTCAGCTAAGTAGAATGAACAAATGAATTCTGAGGTTTCCCGCAATCTTGCATAGTCCCCACAGAGACTTGGTGGCCTTGTCTCTTTTTTTCTCTTTTTTTTTTTTGAGACAGAGTTTCACTCTTGTTGCACAGACTGGAGTGCAATGGTGAGATCTCAGCACACTGCAACCTCCGCCTGCCGGTTGCAAGCGATTCTCCTGCCTCAGCCTCCCGAGTAGCTGGGATTATAGGCGCCCGCCACCACGCCCAGATAATTTTTGTATTTTCAGTAGAGACAGGGTTTCACCATGTGGTCAGGCTGGTCTCGAACCCCTGACCTCAGGTGATTCGCCCACCTCAGCCTTCCAAAGTGCCGGGATTACAGGCCTGAGCCACCGCACCTGGCCGTCCTTGTCTCTTTTTAAGGGGAATTTCTGGGTCAGGAAAGCCAACAGCTTTTTGTAGTAATGCACCCTTTTTTCTTGAGCTAGATAGAAAGGGCACAAGGATGAAGGTTTGAGGATTGGGGCCCGAAAGTTTGAGTCGCTGTGAGCTCCACCCTCTGGGAGGGGCGAGGAGCCGGCCTCTTTGGTTACAGATGTGCCCCAGCTGGGCTCGCCCGTCCTCCCCTCTCCCCTGCGTGGATTGCTGCGGAGCCCTGCCCTGGGAGAGCCGCCGAATCAGCTTTCTCTGGCTGGAGCCAGCGCGTGGAGCCCAGCTGTCCCCTATCTCTCACACGATCCACCCTTTAGATAAACAGCCTGGCCTCCTCCACACACTGCTAGGTTCTGATGTGGTTGCGAGGGGCTCCATTAGCCAAATGCCTCTCACTCCAGCCAGGACCCTGGCGATGGGCCCTGCTTTTCCTCCAGCCAGGACCCTGGCGATGGGCCCTGCTTTTACTCCAGCCTGAGTCAGGCCCGTGCTGGAGTGACAGGAGAATCCACTTCCTGCCTGCAAAGGTGGCCCCGCAGAACTCTCTGCTGGGCGGGGCCTTCCTGCTTCACCGCCCCCGCGCCCAGGCTTCTTCCTCCCAGAGGGCGGGGCAGCAGGTTCGGGAGACAGTCCCGCTCAGCCCCGATTGCTTTATCTATGGAAACTAGCCCTGCAAATTGGGTACTGACCAGGTTACGGAGCCCGCTTTGCAGCCTGCCTGGCCCTCTAGGAGGGGTGACATTTGAACTGTCTCTCACCGCCCGCCGCTCTGACTTATTGAGGGCCAAGATGCTGAACTGTGCAGCTTTGCCAGCTACAAGCGCCACACAGAATGAACTCTTACTTGGTTTGCTCTGGAGTCTGAGCTCAGAGATTTGCTTTCGTTGAAAGTTGACCTGTGGGCAGAAAAGGTGTCCCTGGCAGTGGTTAGCTGTGCTTCCGTTTTCCGTGGCCAGTGGTCCATGGGGGTGGGGGATGACTGACGGGGAGAGCAGCTCCGGGGCTCTGCTGGCTTATCCTGGTGGTGGGATTAGGTGACAGGTGTGGTTGGGCTCAGCACCTGAGGTCCTGCCCAGACCTGCTGAATCAGAACTTCCCAAGAGCTGCAGAAGCATGTTGAAGGTTGTGAAGCCTGGCTCCTTGATGTGAAGGTTGCAGGGTGTGTGTGTGTGTGTGTGTGTGTGTGTGTGTGTGTGTGTGTGTGTGTGTGTGTGTTTTGATGGAGTCTCGCTCTGTCGCCCAGGCTGGAATGCAGTTGGCACGATCTTGGCTCACAGCAGCCTCTGCCTCCCAGGTTCAAGCGATTCTCCTGCCTCAGCTGGGACTACAGATGTACACCACCATGCCCACCTAATTTTTGTACTTTTTTTAAGTAGAGATGGGATTTCGCAGGCTGGTCTGTGAACTCCTAGCCTCAAGCAATCCTCCTGCCTTGTCCTCCCAAAGTGCTGGGATTACAGGCGTGAGCTACTGCGCCTGGCCATAAGGCTACAGTTTAACTTATTTCTAGCACCTAAGGCAGAGCCTGACATGGAGAAGGCATACAGTAACTGTTCTTGGGGGAAAGGAATGAATGCATGAGTCCTGCCTGCCCCTGCCCACTACCCACAGCACCACATTCCCTCTGCACTGTGAGAATCTCAGACTCTTAGGTCTGAAAGAGATGGAGGCGTCGGAGAACATATGCATGTCAGAGCTGGGAAAAAAATGTCAAGTTTTTGTAGCCTAACTCCCTCAAGCCCCAGAGAGATATAGCACCTTGCGTGAGGTCCCACCACTTGTGGTGGAACAGCGGGTCACCTTGTTTCGGGAGACAGGTGGTTGAGATAAGGACAAAGCGTTCCATACCTGGGCACATGTTGCTGAGCCCACCTCTCTCCTCAGACATCTCTGTACCTCTTCATCAGAAACCTATTCAGAGGCCCCAATGACATGTTAGTTATCCATTTATGAATTCTCATTCTTCTTATGGAAAAGATTTAAGGTACTTATAAATATGCATAGAATACAACAAGATAAAAAGTAAAAAGAAATACATTGTTATTAAGGAAGTGTGCATAGATGTGTGAACAAGGGTATTCACTATAGTGCTATATATAGTAGTGAAAAGTCAGAAACAACCTAAATATCCAACAGTAGGAGAGTGGGTAAATACACTATGGCTCATCCAGACATTGAAATTCTGTGTCCCGATTGAGAATGCTGACGTGTCCCGGGCGCAGTGGCTCACGCCCATAATGTCAGTGCTTTGGGAGGCCAAGGTAGGAGGATCGCTTGAAGCCAGGATCTTGAGACTAGCCTCACAGTGAGATCCCATCTCTACAAAAAAAGTTTTTAAACTAGCTGGGCATTGTGGCACACAGCTTGTCCTAATTACACCAGAGGCTGAAGTGGGAGGATCACTTGAGCCTAGGAGTTTGAGGCTGACGCAAGCTATGATTGCACACTGTACTCCAGCCTGGGCAACAGAGTGAGACCTGGTCTCTTAAGAAAAAAGAACATTGATATGAAAGTATTCATTGACATGGAAAAATGTTCATTATATAGTGTAAAAGTATTGATGGGTTCATTTTATTTACATGGATGGAAGAATGCCTAGCAAAGATAGATATCCCAAAATATTAATATCAGGGAGAGAGATTATGAGTGATTCTTAGTTTCTTTTTGACCACCCACTGCTACAACTTCTAGTTTTTTCCCTTAGCGAACATGAATTACCTATGTAATACTGTAATATAGAAATGAAATCTACAAAAACAGAATAGGGGTGAGGAAAATGGGAAAAGGAGAAAATAGGAGTCCTAATCTGTATAGAATTTATTTGAAAATGTATTAATTTTTAAAATCCTTTGCTGAGCATTAAGGTATAAGAGAGAAAAAAAAATCCTGTTTATAATGTTATGGCCCAGTTGCTGTTTTTACACATAGCAGGCAATTATTAAATGTTTGAGAGTTTGACTTAAAACATTGAGAACTCATGTGGCCAGACGCCGTGGCTCACACCGGTAATCCCAGCACTTTGGGAGCCTGAGGCAGGTGGATCACTTGAGGCCAGGAGTTCGAGACCAGCCTGGCCAACATGGTGAAACCCCATCTCTACTAAAAATACAAATGTTAGCCAGGCGTGGTGGCACACACCTGTAATCTCAGCTATGAGAATCGCTTGATCCTGGGAGGCGGAGGTTGCAGTGAGCTGAGATCATGCCACTGCACTCCAGCCTAGGTGACAGAGCAAGACTCTGTCTCAAAAAAAAAAAAAAAAGAAGAAAGAGAAAGAAAAATTCATGAGCCAGCTTTTGTTAAATATCCATCTGTATTCAGGGAAGTGAAAGTTAATCATGCTGCAGTCTTTGTCTTGTTTTGAATGTAATCACCAGTGACCTGCCCTTCATTATGTGGGATCTGAATAACCTGGGTATATTGGGTAATGATTATGCAAGAGACAATCCTAAAATTGTGTGTTAGAGCTGGTTGGGTAGACAAACGGATGGATGGATGGATGGAAATAAATGCGCGCGCGTGTGCATGTGCACACACACACACACACACGATGGAAATAAATGCGCGCGCGTGTGCATGAGCGCGCGCGCACACACACACACACACACACACACACAGTCTAGCCTAGAACCATGCTATAGCTTGGATATTTGTTCTCCCCAAGTCTCATGTTGAAATCTGATACCTGGTGTTGGAGGTGGGCCTAATGGGAGGTGTTTGGGTCACGGGGGCTAATCCCTCATGAATAGTTGGTCCTGTTCTCATGGTAATGAGTGAGAGCCAGTTGTTAAAAAGAGCCTGGCGCCTCCCCCTTGCCCTCTGCTTCCTGTCTCGCCCTGTGATCTCTGCACATGCCTGCTCCCCTTCCCCTTCCCTGCCATGAGTGGAAGCAGCCTGAGGCTTCACCACATGCCTAGCAGATTGTGAGCCAAGCTAAATAAGATTCTTTTCTTGATAAATTACCCAGCCTTGGGTCTTCCTTTACAGCAACGCTAAACAGACTAAGACGAACCGCTTTTCACCACCTCCAGTGCTAACACCTTGGTCCAAGTCGCCTTCAGTAGGATCGTAACTGGTCTCCCTGCTTCCACCCTGTGGTCCATTCCCTACGCCGTAGCTAGAGCCGTCTTTTCTAAGTGTGAAGCAGATCATCTGTCTCTGCACAGAACCCTCCAGGACTTCCCCTTCCATCACAATAAGCCCTGAGTCTTCGCCAGAGCCTCACCAGGCCCTCTGTGCCCTGGCCCATCCTGCCTCTCAGATCTCATTGCCTGTCCCTCTCATCCTGGCTCACTCCACTCTGGCCACATTGGCCTTGCCAGGTTCTTTTTGCATGTCCTGTTTCCCTGCCTGAAACATTCTCCCTCTCCAGTGTAGCTTGCTTCCTCGCCCCCTGCAGGTCTCTGTAGAATTGCTAGCTCGGGGTCAGGCCTTCCTTGCCACCCTATATAAAATGACAACTCCTGTTCTGTTCCAGTACCATATCCTACCTGATTTTCCTCCGCAGCACTGATCTGATCTTCCCTGGCACATGACATACTTATTTGTTTGCTGTTTGTCTCCCTCCGCTAGAGTGTAAACTCCCTGAGCACAGGAACTTTGTCTATTTTCTTTACTGCCCTTTCCTTAGTGCCCAGTGCTGTAAAGTGGATGCTCAATATATATTTGAAGGACTGATTGGACTTCAAAGATCATGTGACTGATCCTTCTCATTCCACCAAGGAGGGGCCTGAGGCCCAACCTTGAGAGGCTCCATTCCTTGCCTGAGGTCACACAGCTGGGGCAGCAGGACTAGATCATGACTCCCCTCCTGCTTATGCCTCAGAAAGGAAATCAGCCACACACAAAGGGGCCCTGGCCTCATCTATCCTGTCTCCTGTGTGTTTTTCCAGTTCACATAGAATTTCAGCCCAGAATAGCAAAAAAAAAAAAACAACAAAAAAAAAACAGTTGTTCCTCCAGAACCCTGGAAACTCTTCCAGTGGGTCCGTCCTTGGAAAAACAGCAGCGATCTCAGGGTGGGAAGGTAGGAAGCGGAGGAATGGTCTTCCGGCAGTGGGGGCAATGGGATGGATTTGGTTTTGCAATTAAAATAACAGCTGGGTCTGTTTCCACAGCACGGTTTTGGAAGGTGGGTGGTCTGTCTAAAGTATCAGGTGGGGCCTTCCCCCATCCTGGCCCAAGAGGGTTTGGGATGGCCAGTGGCTGAAGGATTCACCCCACAAAGTAGGAAAGAAACTAGGCCCAAAGGAGCCTCTGGAAACCCTACAGGCAGCCTGGCCTGAAAGCCTCTGGTCCCTACCCCAGCCTTGCTCAGGGCCATCTCCTGACACCTTCCCCTGCACTCCTACCGGCTCACTGAGATTGATCAGATGCCCTCTTTGATGCAGAGAGAGCTTTGGCCTCCTCACTCTCATGCCCCATGTGGTTTGTTAATCATCTGTGAAATGAGGGATCTCAGGCGTCACTCATCCGTGTGAGGACACTGGGGCCCTGGAGCAGTGGAGTGGAGTAGGGAAGGGATGATGAGGAATGTTCTGGTCTTCTGAATCCTGTCCCTCTGTCTGTCTGGCTTCTCAGATGCAGCTTTTGGATAAGTTTCCCATTGAAGGTGGCCAGAAGGACCCCAAGCAAAGGATCATCCCCTTCCTCCCAGGTAAGCATTGGGTGGCTCCACCCAGGGATGGGGCATACCCGGGAAGGACCCGCAAATTCTGGGCGGGGCATGCCCGGGAATCTGCATATGAACAGTTCCCCCAGGGGATTTGGAAGCTCCAGACTGTGAAGGCCACTGTCCTCCAAGTGGCTTCTCTCACCATTGCGAGACTGTCTCTGCTGGCTCCTGGCCTGCGGCTTCTGAGGAGATTCTCAGGCTCCTGGACTTTGGTTTCCTTTTCACAAAAAGCACAGAGAGACCAAGTTCTGTGAATGGATGAAGAGCTGCAGGCTGAGCTGTTTGTACTGACTCCCATTCTAATCACAGATAATCTTAAATTGAGCACACTCCCTGATCTGATCTCCTCCAGTCCTCACGTCACCTTATATGGAAGAGGAGGCTTACACCATTTTGGAGTGTGTTTAAGGCAATCAATTACATTATGGAATTTAGAGGAAAACTTCTCAGGTATATTATAACCTGTTATTTTGATGATGTCTTAAGTGTGTATAGAGATTTATAGCCATGGAGTGCTTTTTTATTTGTTATCATATGCACATCTCTATACTGAGGTGTGTACTATAATCTCCCCCAATGGGTGAAGAAATTGGGGTTCAGATAGGTTAAAGAACTGCCCGTAAAAGTGGCGGAGCTGAGGCATAAACTTGGGCCTCCTGGTCCATGTCTGGCTCTGCCCTGCGCCAGGTAAACGACGCTATCTCTTGGCTCTTCAGAACCCCTACCGTTCC